>NC_053436.1:33800494-33876000 GCF_007990345.1 Gossypium hirsutum
AAGATCAGCAATGAAACAAATTTAGTTCAAGTGATTTAACCTACGAAAACACTATTTGGATGATGGTATGTGGATTATCATGGTAGACTATTGTTTCCAAATAACCCTGGATTGAAACGACACATTATGTCTAAAGTCACAGTAGTAGATATTCTGTTCATCCTAGTAGTACTAAAATATATGATTGAAAATTGGCGGGCCAAGGATGAAACACGAAATCTGAATTTGTAGCTAAATGTTTGTTTTGTCAGCATGTGAAAGTTGAGATTAGGTCAGTCGGACTAAACTCCTGTCTAATTCCTGAGTGAAATAGAGCGAGTCACGATGGATTCGATCGGTTTACCATTATCGAGTAAGAAAATATTCATCTAGGTGATGTTGATAGATTAACCAAGTCGGCTCATTTTATTCCTGTCAGGATTATTCACTTGAGAATACGGAGTAATATGTCTGAGATTGTTAGATTACACGTTTTCTGGTATCTATTATTTCAATCAAATTCGAGGTTAATCGAGATTTTGGATAAATCATGATGCTCGGCCATAACTCAATTTTAGTATAGCATTCATCCTCAGTGACAAAATCAAACAGGTGATACAGATTTTAGAAGATATGTTATGGTTTTGCATCATTGAGTTCATGGTAACAGGGAGAATATTTCGACCTAAGTTTTTTTATATACATTATCGATCCAGTATAAAATGCACTGTTTGAAGCTATATGTAGGAAATGTTAGAACACATTGTGATCTGAATTGAACGAATCCAAACATTTGGATGACTTGATTCGTGGAAATAGAAATAAGTCATAACATTTTAAAATGTCTGAAAGCACAGCTGATCGTTAGAAGTCGTACGCAGATTGAAAAGAAAGATATTAATTTGTTGTTGGTGATCAGTGTCTTGAAAGTCTCCCCGTGAAAAAAAGTGTTGCGTTTTGGCAGAACGGGAAAATTGAGTATGAAGTTTATCAGTTGTACGAAATAATAAAGAATCGACCTGTAGCTTATAGATTAGTTTTGCCTCTTGAACTTGAAAAGATTCATAATGTTTCCATTTTCAATGCTAAGACTGTACATATCTAATGCTTCGCACATGATTCCTCATAATGAGATTGAACTGTGCCTATTGACTTATTTTAGGAATAGTGAATATTGGCTCAGGAAGTAAAAGAACTTTGAAATAAACGGGTAACATTAGTAAACTTTTTGTGGCATCGGCACAATACTGAAGAAGCTACTAGAATCAAGGGATCGTTCGAACTAATATCCGAATTTATTTAAGGTAATAATTTCACGGATGCATCTCCTAAAGAGAGTTGTAACAGTCCGTTTTTGTGTCACGGAACAGTGATTCGGACCACAAATTCCAACATGTCGATTTGTAAATATTATTTGATAATATTCGAGTATAGGGTCTAATTAATTTTGGTTAATAATTTAACGTTAGACAACTAATTAAAGAAAATGACTAAATTATAAAAAAGTGTAAAAGTTAATATTATTGATTTTAGCGTCGGTTTATATTTTATTAAAATAAGGGTCTAATATGGTAATTAAACCATCCCAATGTTAGTTGGCGTAATGGAGATTAAAAAAATTGATTAAAACATGTTATAATGCAATTTGTAAATAAACTGAAATTAAGTAAAAAAAAGTTAAAAAAATTCATCATTCTTCACTTGGAAATGTTTTGCCGAAACACAATGGGAAGGGAGAGCTTGGAGGTTCGACTGGTGTATGTCCTTGCATGAGTAGTTGTTGGTCCCGTTTTAATGATTTAATATTTTTGATATCGTTACATTAGGTCCAGCTAACCCATACCTTTATTTTTGAAACTGTTCAAAATTTTGAATGTTTCCGTTGATGGATATTGATTGTTTTTTATGTTAATGATGCGTTTGAAGTATTTGTTACTTTTTAGTTAAAGGGTTAAATTGTTAAAATGTTAAAATCTCATGGTATAATTGTGAAATAGTGATATTTTAGGACTTTTTTGAATCCTTAAATATTCGGCTAGATGTAGTGATTTTAAAAAGTGGCTAATTGATGATTTTAGGGTTAGGGACTAAATCGCATAAAGTGCAAAAGTTAGGAGCAATTGTGTAATTTTTGTAATACAAGGGTACAAATTATAAAATTTATTAATATGTGGAATTTAGCTAATAAATGAAATAAATTATATTTTAGATCAAGATTCTAATGATATACGAGGAAAAGGAAAAGTAACGGAATAGTCTCTGAACTTTTGCAACTACTGCAATTTAGCCTAGTAAGTTCATTCGGTTTCAAATTTTATACATATAATGCCTAATGAATTATTATTGTATTAGTGGATTTAAACTGCTAAAATGGTGATATGAAATTGTTTGAGAATTATGATTTAAAATGTTATTCTTAAGCCGAATGAACATTGGATAGAGTACACACTACAGCAAAACAGGTTTTAGCGGCCTTTTTGGGCCTATAAGCGTCGCTAAAACAATTTGTTTGTTTTGATAAGCGTCACAAAAAATGCCACTATAGATAACGCCGCTAAATTTTGCAACATTTATGTAGAAAAACCCTGCTATAGAACATGACTTTAGCCGGCGCTTCTCCCAAAAACACCTCTAAAAACATGATCTTTTGGCGGTGCTTTCCCTACAAACCCACTAAAGAACATGACCTTCCCACAAACGCCGCTATAGAATATAATCTTTAGCGGCGCTTACCTTACAAACACCGCTAAAGAACATGACCTTTAACGGTGCTTTCCCCACAAATGCCGCTAAAGAACATGACCTTTAGCGGCACTTTTCCCAAAATCGTCGCTAAAGGTCATGAAAAATTAAAAGAAATTAAAATATCATAGAAACGCCACAAATCCATTCTTATCCTTCTACCCGCTTAAGCAAATCCTTTAGAAATGTTGTTATCAGTACATACATCACTCCATTCTTTGGTTAAAGAATGCAGAGAAGTGGGATTCCACCAGTAGAGTATTGAAAAGAACGAGCAACGATTCTCCTTTAAAAAAAAACTACCTTCTCACTGGCAGCGAGAACTAAGGAATTTGAACTAATCACACTCACATCATAACAACATGGCTAAACATATTATGGTTTGATAGAACTCTAGGCCAAAAAACATCATCCAACTAAAAAATAAAATGTATATAAATAATAATTATGCCAATAATGTATTGTCTTAAAGTCACAACAAAGGGTTAATTCCTCAGGAAATTTTAGATTCAAAATTAACAATGGTCTCGATTTACCATAGAGAGAAAGAACGTCAGTCTAAGGAGCCAACTTCGTAACAAACTTACCCCAATAGGAATGCATGCTTTAATTCATTTCAAAGAAAGGAAGTATATTTTATAAAGTTCCAAAACCCTTCATCTTAGGAACAATGAAATCTTATCTGGTGGAAGCATCCAAAATTCATTATCAAAATATTGAGAAGAAGAAGAATATCCATGATATAAATATATATCCCATCAAACAAAAAGTTAATCAATAACAATCAAACAAAATACCACACTTATCATACTACACCTCAAATCTAAAAAAATACAACAGAACAAAATAATGAGAGAATGCACACTTTAGATCAGTAGTTAGCTCAAACAAGTCGCCACTATGCATGAATTCAGCTAATCCTGGACCATCATTCAAAAAAACTCAAACCTGTGACAATGCTGTTTGAAATGAACTAGACTTTGGCCTCCAAGGTGGAGTAAAAATTGTGGGGGCTTGGCTATTTGAAGTGGGATATCCACCATTAACACCGGGAACCTGAGACACCTAAGGTAGTTGAGTGGATGTACTAGCAACAGGCAAATTTCTGTTCCAGGGGCACAACTAACTTCCGTTTTATTGTAATAATTAGCCCATTCTTGTAATGTTGCTGATAATACAAAGAATTTGCACCTGCATTACTAGTGGCATAAGCCCCACTTGAATCTTGAGTGTAGTTTGAATACTGCTGAGTAGTATAATTTGCATATTGCTCCCATTCTATGTGGTAGTCTGATGAATGTAACTACTGCTTGGGTAACCTCCAGCTGTCTGATAATCACCAGGATTATAGTAAGTGCTTGAATAACTGTAGGCCCAGCATAAGAAGGCAAATGAATGATATATGAAGGCAAGAACCAACCAAAATAATAGAATCAGATTCCATTATTATGAAAGTAGATAACTTATATAAGATAAGGTTCTTCTAAATTCAGAACCTAAATCAGATAATAATAAAATATGCAATTAACAAGTCAACACTAATGCCACATATAACATCAAATTGCACAGCTTAATATACTCAATACATTAGCATAAATAACATCACATTGAACAATGAATTTAACATATTCGAATAGATCAATTTTAAGCTCACTAACAGTTAATTAGCATGTGAACAACATATACATGTTTGCATTTACAGCATGGTTAATCAATTTCAAGTAGGAAATTAAATGCTGCAAATTTCCAGCATTCAAAATCATATATGGATAACATTAATATGACATTTTCAAGCACCTTAAAGACACATTTGGAAAAATTGAAGAACCATTCAAACAACCACATTCAAACATCTTAAAGACAACTAAATTTTGTCTTACTTTGGACAACCTTACAGGTCAACAAGGCGTGTATTGAACCATGCCTAACATGTTTATTTCATCATGCTTTGAACAACAATAAACAACCATTAGGCATTATATTAAATCAACTCTTTAGCACATTCAAACAACTTAAAATACATCATTCCAATATCATAAATCACAACTTTCAAACACCATAATTATAGCATTTAACACCTAAATTTTCAGCTTACTAACATCATAAATTCATATCCATTTGGACATCATTAGTTGTCATTTAACAATTTTGTTTCACATTGTTCAGACCATTTTAATTTCCTGATCACTTATATGATCTTTAATTATTATTGGACAACAATAAAAACTATCGATCAGACCATCTAAATTGGTAAGAAATTAGACAGCATGTATGCTTCAGTAGCTCCCTCGATAGCTAGAAATTTCACCAAAATTTCACTTAATTCCATCACTCATACCAGCATAAAGATGCAAGAAAACAACCAAGGAAGAAAAGGTAAAGAACTCAGTATCATTTATTTAATTAAATAAATAAAATATGCAATTGTTCCATTTTAGCAAGTTTAAGACATCTTTAAACAAGGAAATTAAATGGTAAAAGTCCAGCATTTGGACAGAGGCCAAAGTTGGCATTTAACCTTTCATAATTCCTATTATTTCAATCAGTAATAGTCCATCTCCTCGACAAATTTAAGTATATTTAGTTCAGCAATTTCATACTTAAAATTGAGCATTCTTAACAATGGTCATCAACAATTAACTCAACATTTAATCTATTCAATTTTTCTTTTATCCCGAATAGCACATACATTAATTTCAAACGAAAGAAATTGTATAAGAATTTAGGAGAATACCAAGCTCCAAACGAGCTGTTGATCAAGTCTGTCAAGCTAATTCATTTATCCAAAAAAAAACAATATTTAGTTATCCAAATACTAGCTTTAGACATGATAATTTGCATCATTTAAATGCCTAAAGTTTCAGTAATCAGATAACATGGTTTACAACATATAACACTCTAAGTTTCCAGCTTTCAAACTTAATAAATTTTAGCATTTGAACATCATCTATTTACCATTCAAACATCATAATTTATAGTATATAGCACTCCAAATTTCTAGATTCCAAACATAAAAAATTTCAGCATTTATTTAATAGCATATGCAAACTTTAAAAATTTGAACTAACCATTTTCACACATCATAAAGTTCATTCATTTGCACCAAGTTAATTACCGATAAATGATATAGGTGACCAGGGAGTGTTAAAATAATCTTTCTTCAATTTTACCTTCCATATGTTCCAGTTTCTCTTGCAATGCTTGTTCACCTGATTAGCTATATCCTTATAGTAGAAGTCTTCTGGGCTATAATAAAAGGAATCCCCTAGTTTGTTAAACATTTGGGTAACTCTTTCATCGTTTCCTAACAAATTATCAATAATTTCATTTTTACGGAGTAGCTCCACATCCTTGCTTATGTTGATAAATTTTTTGTTAGATGAATTGAGTATGTGTTGTAGTTTTATACTGTCTTCAACCTAAACCCCATAGAACACTAATTATATTCCCTTCAAATAGTAAAATATAGAAAACATGAAAGCAGGTGAGAATTAAGATTACCTGTTTTGAAATAGCCTTAAGCTCAGATACTAAAGCCCTTGTGGTTTTCTCAATGCCTCTAGTGATTAAGACAGGATTTGCACTGACTGCCACCACCTGAATTACAATAGCTCTTAGCAATTAAACACAAATAGTATGGAAATGTCTAACTTTGAAGTTCTCTCATGTACCCCAAACATAATTATATGAAGATAAATGAACGAACTTTAACACTTTCAATAATCAAACCTTGCTCAAGAACAACGGAAGTTGTCGTTCCATCACCAGCCAAGTCATTAGTTTTAGCAGCTACTTGTCTTACTAACTTAGCCCCAATGTTCCCAACTAGGTCTTCCAACTCAAGCTTGAAATTGATACAGACACATCATTCAATCAATGAAAATTCTTAAAACTTTTGATCAAGCTTTCAACTTCAAAAAATGGTTGATACGTCATATCCGTGACAGGTTTTAAATATTTATAATGAATCATTATTGACACTAACTATTATCACGATGAAGGCAAGTGTACCTATCGAACAGTAGTATAGCTTTAGCAAGACCGTATTGTAAAACCCAAAGGAACTAAAGGTACTAGTAATGATTGTCTTTTTATTATCTTGCCTAAGAATAATGGGGTTTGTTTTAACTAACTAATTAACTAAACTAAGAATTCACAGAAAATAAAATTATGGAATTACTTTTGGAAAAACGATTGAATGAAGACAATACCTAAGGAAAAATCCACCTAGACTTCACTTGTTATTTGACTCTGAATCGGACGATTTATTCATTTGACTTGATTCGTAGAAAACCCTAAGTTATATTAATATCCCTCTCAAGACTAACAACGTCTAACCCTAGGTTGAATAATTGAAATCTCTTTCTAATTAACTCCCTAAGGTTGCATTAACTAGATCTATGGATCCCTTTATTAGGTTTCACCCTAATCTGGCAAAATCTTGTCACCCTATCTCTAGACGCGCAATCAACTCCGCTTATTATGACAAATGTACTCTTAGATAGGGTCTATTCCTCCTTTGAATAAGAGCTTAACTTGAATCAATATCCTGGAATATCAAAACAAGAATTAAGAACATATAATTAAGAATAAGTCAAAATTTATCATACAATTCGGATAATAATAACAAGATCTGTCTTATGTTCATTCCCCTTAGGTATTTAGGGGTTTTAGTTCATAACTAAAAAGGTAAACATTTCAGAAGAATAATGAATACAAAACATAAAGAAAAACCCAAAACTCCTGAAGGGAAATTGAGGGGAGATCTTCAATCTTGATGATGAATCCGGCTTCTGAGATAGATCAATCGGTTTTCCTTGAGCAGTTCCCTGTTCCTTCCCTGTGCGTCCTTTTCTTCTCCTCCTCTAAGGTGTATTTATAGGCTTTAGAATGCCTAAGAACCCTCAAAATTGGCCTTTTTCGAATTGGATTAAACTTGGGCTCAGTAGGGACACACCCGTGTGCGATTACTTCAGGCCATGGTCAAGCCTGTTAAATAGGCACAGGCGTGTGGTCCATCCGTGTAGTTGTGCTTCAATTCTGCCAAATAGACACGGGCGTGTGGTTTGCCCGTGTGGGGAGGTCCAGGCCATGTTGATTTCGTATGTTGGCCCATTTTCTCCGTTTTTGGCCCGTTTCTCGTTCCTTTCACTCTCCTACGCTCACCTAAGTATAAAATATGAAATTAAGGCATTAGGATCATCGAATTCACCAATTTTAAGGAAAAATCATCCATAAAATGTGCTAAGCATGGGATAGAAATATGTTTAAATTACGGTTTATCAAATACCCCCACACTTAAGCATTTGCTTGTCCTCAAGCAAAATCCTCAACTCATAATTAAAATAAATTCTTCTCAACTTTTAATTTCTATCGATAATATCCCAGAATAATCCATAGGTAATCATACATTGAAAATTCAACTGAAAGAACATCAAAGTTTCAAACATTCCAAGTTGAGTATTTTATTATGAAAACATAGGTGTCTCCCTTAGTCTAAGTAATTACCTTTGATTCAAAATGTCACAGAGTTTCATATCCTCACTAAAGATTCACTCAAATCACTCGAGGTGTTTAAGGACAATAAATGACGCACTCAATAGTTAATAATGAAAAGTCATTACCATAGGCTTGCATGAAAATCAAATCTCCACCACTATAAATTGAGATGAAACATCAATCAAAAGGACTTTAGAGGGTTGTAATGTGGCTTTGGTTAGAGGGTGTAGTCATAAGCTGAAAGAAAAGGTTAGAATCGAGATTGAATTGAAAAATTTCCTGACTAGAAAAACGACTAGTCATCAATTGCATACAATAGAGCTTTTTCTCAGAATGTGGAATTTAACTACTTAAGGTCAGGAGATCACTACTACTAATATGTATACATGTATATATATATTATTTTTCAACAAGTCAAATTACAAAATAGAATAGAACATTGCTAAGAAACTATTCCAACTCAAATCTCGACAAAAATAGGGATCAAATTAATTTAGGGGATTTCAACAACAATGAGTTATAGGTTAATATTGAGGGTAAATCAATGAATGGGTTGTTAGGCTCAAGGGGGTTCACTAAGGGTTAATTGTGAAGGTAGGCTTTTATAGAGTGAGTGGGTTAAACCTAAGTGCATTTATCATTTTGACATATCAAATCAAATAGTGTGGTATTGACATGCATAATCAAGCAAGTTCTAGAACAACAATTCAATACTGACACACTCATAATGAGAGTGAGCATGAAAGAAATAATAGAAGCTCTAAAGGCTCAAGATCTCACAAAAATTATGGCTTTTTTATGTTCAAACTTGTGAATTCCACCTCAAGGTAATACCTAAACTTGGGGAAACAACCTAAAATTTTAAATTGTTAAAAATCAATTTATCATGCTTAATTCTCTAATGTCTTAAAGTTTAAATAAACAATGCATGAATGCCTATGTTTTAATTTAAGATATATCAATAAAAATCATAAATCAATCAAAATTTATCCTAAACATGATATGAGAGCTTTTCAAGAGAACAAGCAATCATTTAGGGATTTTTCTGATAGTGAAATGAATACCCCCCACACTTAAGATGTCAATTGCCCTCAATGTACAAAGATAGATATATAGAAAAGAATATAAATATAAGATAGGAGGAGAAGTGAAACTTCCTGAGTGATGAATGAATTTCCTTGAACTGGAGTTTTGGAGAATAATCGGCGTGAGGGTGGAGGCGGATACTCTGGTGGTGGTAGAGGTTCATTAGTCCATAAGTCCTGCGCCAAAAGAATATTATATCTGGTGGTAGCTATGGTTGTGGTCGAGTAGGACATGGCAGTCATGGAGAACCTTTTCTGGTGGAGTTTTTAGTTCCTATGCGAGGATGAGCTTTCAGGCTCTTTCTAACTATGATAAAATCAAGAACTTTTTAGGGATATTAGGAAGAATAATTACTCATAAAGAATTAACCGAGATTTGTTTATAAAACCTAAAATAGTAACAAAAAGGAAATAACATTTAAAAGTTAAAGGTAAAATTAATAAAAACATAAAATGAAAATGAAAATGAAAATAAAAATGAAAATAAAATAAAATAAAAATAAAGATAAAATAAAACTAAACATCATCATCGCCGGATGGTTCGCGAGGTGGTGGTGGCAATGAGATGTGGAAGTGCTGACAAATTTGTTGTAGAGTAGTATCCATGTTATCAAATCATTGAAAACACTGCTGCTTGAATCAAGTGAGACGCTCAGAGATGTCAGCATATGAAGCCGCCGCATGAACTGGACGATGGGAGCGTGGTGGTTGAGACACTGGGTCCTCGTGCTGTGGAGGGACACGCCCGTGTTAATCTAATAGGTTCGACCATGGTTGCTTGGCATGGGCATGTCATATGCCGGTGTTAATTTGATAGGTTTGGCCACGGTTTCAAGGCATGGGTGTGTCGCACGCCCGTGTTGTTTTGGCAGGTTCGCCCACAGCCATGTCGCACTGCCATGGCGATTTATCGTAGCCCGTACTGGGAAGAATCTTTGCCCTGTTTCTACACGGCCTAAGGCACGCCTGTTTGCTAGGCCGTGTCTGTGTGGAAACCTATATTCAAGAGCTCTGTTAGTAAGTTAGGTGTTAAACACTAAAATTTAAAGAAGTTAATACAGTTAGTGCTCGGGTTGCCTCTCAAGAAGCGCTTACTTATAGTCTAAGCTTGACTTACCTGTGACAGCCCAAAGTTGACCCTAGTCGGGAAGTGGTTTCGGGACCGCTAAACCGAGTCACCGAAATGTTTGAATGTGATACTTATTGTCTAGAATATGTAATTATGAATGTGTGAAAATGTCAAGCTTCAATTTGGTTGATTTCATGTGAATTTAGTCAATAGGACTTATGTGAGA
Organism: Gossypium hirsutum; assembly: GCF_007990345.1. Taxonomy (NCBI): domain Eukaryota; kingdom Viridiplantae; phylum Streptophyta; class Magnoliopsida; order Malvales; family Malvaceae; genus Gossypium; species Gossypium hirsutum. The sequence continues at coordinate 33,811,095 of NC_053436.1, forward strand.
AAATTCAAAAATGTGATAGGTCAATGTGTGAGGACCTATTAGTGCATGTGGACAAAGGGGGGGACTTGCATGTCAAATTTCCCCCCTAATGAGTAGTGGCCGGCCATGACAAAGAATGATGGGCAAAACATGTCATGAAACATGTTTTGTTAGTGGAAGAATAAAATAAGAAGTATGGGTAATAAAGAAATGGAAAACAAAAGAAAAAAAATGTGTGTGTGTAGTGTTTGTCCCCCCCATTGCCGTGAGCTCAAGAGAAGAAAGGAGAAAAGTTTGTGTTCATCCTTTCTCACCTCCATTTTAGCCTAAATTAGAAAGAAAAACAAAGAAAAAAATTTCTCATCCTTTGGTTCATCCTTGGCCAAAAATTTTAAGGAGGAAAGAAGAAGAAAGGTGAAGAGATTCGGCCATGCATGTAGCTAGGCCAAGGTATGTTTAATGATGTTCCATGAGATGCATGCATGTTTTAGTTGTTAGCTTGAGTTCTACCTAGCCCATGGTCTAAATCTTGCTATGTGATGGAAATGGCACTTGACCATGGATGCATCATTCTTGGTTGGTGTTTGATGTTGTGGTGATAAGGCATGAGGATGAGTTAAGATTCGGCCTAGGTGGAGGTTGTGTTAATGCCATTGCATGCAAAATATGAAGCTTGTTAATGATGCATGTGATGATGGCTTGATGATTCTTGAACCTCCTTTTTAGCATTTTGTGTGAGCACATATGTGCATTGGTTGCTAAAGGGAGAAGAATCGGCTAGCAAGATGTGTGCTAAGGCCGAATGTAACTTTGCATGTTGATGAGCAATGCATGTGTTAAATTGATGAAAAGGGGGAGGATGCTTTACTAGTGTGTATATGTGTGTATTAAGTGTTGAAATCGACCCCAAAAATGGACATGCATATTCGGCCAAGGGGAAAGAAATTAGCTAATATGTTGTGTTGATGCATGATTTTTGCATGTATGAGACTTTAATGTCTAATGTATGAATATGGGCTAAGTGCCTTGTGTTCATCTTTTGATGCCTAAATGATGAAATCAATTTATTTGTTTGATTAAGCTCAAGAGCAAAGGGGAAATAAATCCGATAAAGGGAAGGAAAAAGTGGTCGAATAGTTAGCGGGATCGTTCGACAACACCCGAGGTAAGTTCTTGAGTAAGAGATCTTAAATTTCGATGTGATTAAATCATGCTCTATGTGTGGCTATTGAGCCGAATGTGCAAGGACAATATGTGCCTTGTGTTTGAGTTTCGTAAACGAAAATGAAATATGAATGTGCTATGAATTATTGTTAGATGTGCATGATTAATTGAATGCTGTCCGGGCTAAGTCCCGAAGGCTTTGTGCTAAGTGAATATATCCGGATTAAGATCCGAAGGCCTTTGTGCGAGATACTAAATCCGGGTTAAGTCCCGAAGGCATTCGTGCGAGTTATTAAATCCGGGTTAAGTCCCGAAGGCATTCGTGCGAGTTATTAAATCCGGGTTAAGTCCCGAAGGCATTCGTGCGAGTTGTTAAATCCGGGTTAAGTCCCGAAGGCATTCGTGCGAGTTGTTAAATCCGGGTTATGTCCCGAAGGCATTGTGTGAGTTACTAAAACCGGGCTATGTCCCGAAGGCATTTGAACGAGGAGCTATATCCGGTTAAATCCCGAAGGTACGTGATTTGGTAATGAATGAGCTTGCTGTAAAATTCCAGCGAATACTCGAAAAACATCCCAATATGGGGATATGTTACGTATGTGTTGAATTTAATCGAGCCCTTACAATAAATGTTCGCTCAGTTGATAAACGAGCTACCGGCCTTCGGCCAAGTTAGTTTATTGTGTATGTACATAAGGGTTATTAATGTTGTGAAGCAAGTTTGATATCGGTAAATTGCATATTATGAAATATTCCGTTTAGCTAAATGTGTGCTATTCTTTGTGCATGCTGGAATTCCTTGCTCAAACTTACTAAGCATAAATTGTTTACTCGTTACATTGCTCCTCTGTTTTATAGATTTTTGGTTCTCCAGCTATCGGACTCGGGATCTTGAAGTCGAAGTCGCCCACACTATCAAAGGCTCTTTTGGGTACTATTTTGGTTGAATTTTGATATGGCATGTATAGGACTACCCATCGTTGTCTTTCGAGTACTTTATGAAATGTATAAGTGTACAGCCATGCGAAAATGGCTTGTAGAAGTGGAGTATGGCATTAGACCATGCGTATTTATGAATGTATAGATGGTTTCATGATGTAACTATGTTGGAATGGAAGTGTTGAGCAAATGACCAGCCACTAGAATGGCTAAGTATGATCATATGTGGGCTTATGTATGACAAGGCCCTAGTTGGTCCATGAAACCCCAAATTAGGTAAGGTTTACTTTGAAAACAGAAGCTGATAGCAGCAGTGGTGTGGATTGGAAAAATCACAAGAATTCGTAGGAGTGGAATTAAATAGTGAATAAATTATGTAATCGAACCTTGATGAATCTACTTTCATATGGAAGTAACGAAACAATCATAGGAACAGTACAGTAAGAGATATTCGGGTTCTTGTGGAACAGGGCCAGAACAGTTTCTGGATTCCCTGTTCCGACTTTGTAAATTCACTATAAATTGACCAGAGATAATTAGGGGTCATACCATATATGTATGGATTCCTCTCTGAGTCTAGTTTCCATAGAAACAAACGGCATCAGTATTGAAGCTCTGTGCAGAGAGATATCCAAGTCGTAATGGGAAAAGGTCAGTGTAGTCGACCCCTGTAACATGGGAGACTTTGACTAATAAACTGTACTAATTGGCCCAACCAAAAATTCTAGAAAAAAATACATAGGTGGGGAAATGAGTCTAGTTTCAGGGAAAAATCACAAAACTGATTTTTGAGTTGTGAAACTCAAGATATGATTTTTGAAGCGACTAGTACTCAGACTGGGCAGTGTCTGAAAAAAAATTTTTCAAAGTTTGTTAACATCTCGTGTCCGACTCCGGTGTCGGTCTCGGGTTCGGGGTGTTACATTTTATTGGTATCAGAGCTACGGTTTAGTCGATTCTAGGACTACCGTAATGTTTTGGGTCTAGCTATACATGCCATTTTATGTGATTACTTGATAGTGTGGTGATTTCCGACAATTGTAAATGTGTTTATTTATAGTAATGGATCCCGATCGTGACCGAGAGGTAGCTGATGATCTTGAGAGTGTAGCGCCTGCTCCCGTACAAGGGACAGTGCCGGCAAACTCTCAACCTAATGCTAGTAATCAGAATGATGAAGCTAGACAAGCATTCTATAGCGTGATGAATGATTGGTTTAACCAATACATTCGAACTAATATGGCTGTTCCACAACCTCCATTCCCGAACAAATACTACCCCCGCACCTACAATACCGCCGGTAACGGACCAAATAAGGTCACATAAGCCCCAGTTGACAGAATCCGAAAACATGGGGCTACTGAATTTAAGGCTATGGATAGCGATGATGCCGAGCAAGCTGAATTTTGGCTGGACAACACTATCCGGGTACTCGATGAGCTATCTTGTACACCCGATGAATGCCTAAAGTGTGCTATCTCCTTGCTACGTGATTCTGCCTACTATTGGTGGAGTACTCTGACTTCTATTGTGCCCCGAGAGCAAGTAACTTGGGAGTTTTTCCAAACTGAGTTTCGGAAAAAGTATATCAGTCAGAGATTTGTTGATCAAAAACGGAAGGAATTTCTTGAGCTTAAGCAAGGCTCCATGTCGGTTACTGATTACGAGCGAAAATTTGTTAGACTTAGCAAATACGCTCGGGAATGTGTTTCGTCCGAAGCTGTTATGTGTAAACGCTTCGAGGATGGGCTGAATGAAGATATAAAAATGTTCGTTGGCGTTCTTGAAATACAAGAGTTCGTGGTACTTGTTGAACGAGCTTGTAAAGCCGAAGAGCTTAGAAAAGAAAAGCAAAGAGTTGATGAGGGAACTGGAGAGTTTCGTAAAACATCCTCGGGGAGGTCTCTTCAACAGACATCGAAGAGATTTCGAGATGATGCAGGCCAGTTTAGAGGCACTTCGGGCCTTTTTGGACGAGATCGTGATCGACCCCCTGTGGGTACACGAGGCACTTCGGTCGCCAGTGTTGGGAATGAACGTCGAGACATGACGAAATGCCGATATTGCGGTAAATGGCATTCGGGGAGTTGTAGATTTCCTGACCGCTCCTGTTACAAATGCGGATCAGTGGACCACTTCATTAAAGATTGCCCGAGGTTGTCGGGACAGAATGCAAATCAGAGTGGGAGACCGGGTGCTACCACTGCTCGAGGTAGACCATCTGGAAATATGGGCAATGCTGGTGGTGGTCAGAGAGGATCTAGAGATGATATAACCAGATCCGAAGCCCGTGCGCCTGCTAGAGCTTATGCTATACGTGCCCGCGAGGATGCTTCTTCGCCTGATGTTATTACCGGTACATTCACCCTCTTTGATACTAATGCAATTGCTTTGATTGACCCCGGTTCTACCCATTCTTACATATGTGAAACCTTAGCATCCAGTAAGACTTTATCTATTGAGTCTACTGAGTTTGTAATTCGGGTGTCAAATCCCTTGGGTCGTTACGTGCTTGTCGACAAAGTGTGTAAGAAATGTCCCCTGGAAAATTCGAGGTTCCTATTTTCCAGCGGACTTGACGCTTTTGCCGTTTGATGAATTTGATGTTATCCTCGGGTTGGATTGGTTGACTGCGCATGATGCGATTGTGAATTGCAAGAGCAAGACTATTGATTTGAGGTGCGCAAATAACGAAGTAGTCCGAATTGAGTCTGCGGACTTGGAGGGGATGCCAGCTGTAATATCAGCAATGTTGGCACAGAAATATGTAAGAAAAGGGTGCGAAGCATACCTTGCATATGTGCGATGACAAATTAGAAAAGAACCCGATCTGTGCCGTGGTTGTGATACCGATGTTTTCCGGAAATACCGGGTTTACCACATGTTCGGGAGGTAGAGTTTGGTATTGAGCTTGTACCTGGGACTACGCCGATTTCGATAGCTCCGTATCGTATGGCACCAACCGAGTTAAAGGAGTTGAAAGCTCAGTTGCAAGAACTGACGGAGAGAGGTTTCGCTCGACCAAGTTTCTCACCTTGGGGTGCACCAGTATTGTTCGTGAAAAAGAAGGACGGAACCATGAGGTTGTGCATTGACTATCGTCAGCTGAATAAAGTGACGATAAAGAACAAATATCCGTTGCCGCGCATCGATGATTTGTTCGACCAACTGAAGGGAGCCTCAGTGTTCTCAAAAATAGATTTGAGATCGGGCTATTATCAGTTGCGAATTCGAGATCCAGATATTCCCAAAGCTGCCTTCAGAACGAGATATGGTCACTACGAATTCTTAGTGATGCCGTTTGGGCTCACTAATGCCCCTGCGGTATTTATGGATTTGATGAATCGGATCTTCAGACCGTATTAGGATCATTGTGGATGACATTTGGTCTATTCAAGAGATGAGACCAACATGCTGAGCATCTGAGGCTAGTGCTGCAAATTTTGCGGGATAAGCAGTTATATGCTAAGTTCAGTAAGTGTGAGTTCTGGTTAAGAGAGGTTAGCTTCTTGGGTCATGTGGTATCCGCGTCGGGTATTCGAGTTGACCGAACAAAATTTCAGCCATACTTGACTGGAAACCTCCGAGAAATATTACTGAAGTTCGGAGCTTTTTGGGGCTCGCCGTTATTACCGACGATTTGTGAAAGGTTTCTCGATGATAGCCACACCAATGACGAAGCTACTTCAAAAGGATGTTAAGTTCGAGTGGACGGAGAAATGTCAGAAAAGTTTCAACCAACTGAAAACTCATTTGACTGAAGCTCCAATTTTGGTGCAACCGAATCAGGTAAAGAGTTTGTCATTTATAGTGACGCATCCCTACTTGGGTTGGGTCGCGTATTGATGCAAGAAGGTCGAGTCGTGGCCTATGCGTCGAGACAATTGAAGCCACTAGACTGAATTATCCGACCCATGATCTCGAACTAGCTGCCATCGTGTTTGCTTTAAAAATATGGCGACATTATCTGTTTGGTGAGAAGTGCCATGTATTTTCGGATCACAAAAGTCTCAAATATTTGATGACTCAACTAGACTTGAATCTGCGACAAAGACGTTGGCTTGAGTTGTTGAAAGATTATGAGCTTGTCATTGATTACCACCCGGGAAAGACTAACGTGGTTGCGGACGCCTTAAGCCGGAAGTCATTGTTTGCTTTACGAGCGATGAACGTGCATTTGTCTGTTTTACCAGACAGTGTGTTAGTAGCTGAATTAAAAGCTAAACCATTATTGACTCACCAAATTCGTGAAGCTCAGAAAGTCGATGATGAATTGGTTGCAAAACGGTCTAAGTGTTTTCCGAACGAGGAATCGGAGTTTCAAATTGATGATGATGATTGTTTGAGGTTCAGAAATCATTTGTGTGTTCCAAGGAATTCGAAACTCATTTCGATGATTCTGAACGAAGCCCATTGTAGCCGAATGTCAATTCACCCGGGGAGTACGAAAATGTACAACGATTTGAAACGTCAATTTTGGTGGCATGGTATGAAACGGGACATCTCTGACTTTGTTTCGAGATGTTTAATATGTCAACAAGTGAACGCGGAACATCAAGTGTCTTCAGGATTACTCCAGCCGATCATGATACCCGAGTGGAAATGGGATCGAGTCACAATGGACTTTGTGTCCGGACTGCCTTTGTCAGCAAGTAAGAAGGATGCGATATGGGTTATTGTTGATAGACTGACTAAGTCGGCTCATTTCATCCCCGTACGTACGGATTTTTCATTGGATAAACTAGCTGAATTGTACGTTTATCAAATTGTGAGATTACACGGGGTACCTGTTTCTATCGTGTCGGATAGAGATCCGAGATTCACCTCACGATTTTGGAAGAAATTGCAAGAAGCTCTGGGTACCAAGTTGCATTTTAGCACTGCTTTTCACCCCCAAACCGATGGTCAATCCGAGCGGATAATTCAGATACTTGAGGATATGTTGAGATGTTGCATCCTCGAGTTCAGTAGTTCATGGGAACGGTATTTACCTTTGATTGAATTCGCTTACAACAATAGTTTTCAATCAAGTATTAAGATGGCACCTTATGAGGCTTTGTACAGTCGTAAATGCCGTACACCATTGTTTTGGACCGAGCTCGGTGAAAGCAAAATTTTCGGAGTTGATTTGATTAGAGATGCTGAACAGAAAGTAAAGGTAATCCGTGAAAGTCTGAAGGTATCCACGGATCGTCAGAAATCGTACGCAGATTTGAAACGAAAAGACATCGAGTATCAGGTGGGAGACAAAGTGTTCCTTAAGGTTTCACCTTGGAAAAAGATACTCAGGTTCGGCCGTAAGGGCAAGTTGAGCCCAAGATTCATTGGGCCGTACGAAATCTCGAACGAGTTGGTCCGGTTGCGTATAGATTGATTTTGCCCCCGGAGCTTGAAAAGATTCATGATGTCTTTCATGTTTCGATGCTTCGACGCTATCGATCTGATCCATCGCATATAATTAGCCCATCAGAGGTTGAAATTCAAGTCGACATGAGCTATGAAGAAGAACCGATGCGTATCCTAGCTAGTGAAGTGAAGGAGTTGCGAAACAAAAGAGTTCCGCTAGTAAAGGTGTTATGGCTCAAACTCGGGATCGAGGAAGCTACTTGGGAGACTGAGAGCTCGATGAAAGAACGATACCCAAACCTATTTACCGGTAAGATTTTCGGGGACGAAAATTTCTTAAGTGGGGGAGAGTTGTGACAGCCCAAAGTTGACCCTAGTCGGGAAGTGGTTTCGGGACCGCTAAACCGAGTCACCGAAATGTTTGAATGTGATACTTATTGTGTAGAATATGTAATTATGAATGTGTGAAAATTTCAAGCTTCAATTGGGTTGATTTCATGTGAATTTAGTCAATAGGACTTATGTGAGAAAATTCTAAAATGTGATAGGTCAATGTGTGAGGACCTACTAGTGCATGTGGACAAAGGGGGGGACTTGCATGTCAAATTTCCCCCCCTAATGAGTAGTGGCCGGCCATGACAAGGAAGGATGGGCAAAACATGTCATGAAACATGTTTTGTTAGTGGAAGAATAAAATAAGGAGTATGGGTAATAAAGAAATGGAAAACAAAAGAAAAAAAAATGTGTGTGTGGTGTTTGTTCCCCCCATTGCCGTGAGCTCAAGAGAAGAAAGGAGAAAAGTTTGTGTTCATCCTTTCTCACCTCCATTTTAGCCTAAATTAGAAAGAAAAACAAAGAAAAAAATTTCTCATCCTTTGGTTCATCCTTGGCCAAAAATTTTAAGGAGGAAAGAAGAAGAAAGGTGAAGAGATTCGGCCATGCATGTAGCTAGGCCAAGGTATGTTTAATGATGTTCCATGAGATGCATGCATGTTTTAGTTGTTAGCTTGAGTTCTACCTAGCCCATGGTCTAAATCTTGCTATGTGATGGAAATGGCACTTGACCATGGATGCATCATTCTTGGTTGGTGTTTGATGTTGTGGTGATGAGGCATGAGGATAAGTTAAGATTCGGCCTAGGTGGAGGTTGTGTTAATGCCATTGCATGCAAAATATGAAGCTTGTTAATGATGCATGTGATGATGGCTTGATGATTCTTGAACCTCCTTTTTAGCATTTTTGTGTGAGCACATATGTGCATTGGTTGCTAAAGGGAGAAGAATCGGCTAGCAAGATGTGTGCTAAGGCCGAATGTAACTTTGCATGTTGATGAGCAATGCATGTGTTAAATCGATGAAAAGGGGGAGGATGCTTTACTAGTGTGTATATGTGTGTATTAAGTGTTGAAATCGACCCCAAAAATGGACATGCATATTCGGCCAAGGGGAAAGAAATTAGCTAATATGTTGTGTTGATGCATGATTTTTGCATGTATGAGACTTTAATGTCTAATGTATAAATATGGGCTAAGTGCCTTGTGTTCATCTTTTGATGCCTAAATGATGAAATCAATTTATTTGTTTGATTAAGCTCAAGAGCAAAGGGGAAATAAACCGATAAAGGGAAGGAAAAAGTGGTTGAATAGCTAGCGGAATCGTTCGACAACACCCGAGGTAAGTTCTTGAGTAAGAGATCTTAAATTTCGATGTGATTAAATCATGCTCTATGTGTGGCTATTGAGCCGAATGTGCAAGGACAATATGTGCCTTGTGTTTGAGTTTCGTAAACGAAAATGAAATATGAATGTGCTATGAATTATTGTTAGATGTGCATGATTAATTGAATGCTGTCCGGGCTAAGTCCCGAAGGCTTTGTGCTAAGTGAATATATCCGGATTAAGATCCGAAGGCCTTTGTGCGAGATACTAAATCCGGGTTAAGTCCCGAAGGCATTCGTGCGAGTTATTAAATCCGGGTTAAGTCCCGAAGGCATTCGTGCGAGTTATTAAATCCGGGTTAAGTCCCGAAGGCATTCGTGCGAGTTGTTAAATCCGGGTTAAGTCCCGAAGGCATTCGTGCGAGTTGTTAAATCCGGGTTATGTCCCGAAGGCATTGTGTGAGTTACTAAAACCGGGCTATGTCCCGAAGGCATTTGAACGAGGAGCTATATCCGGTTAAATCCCGAAGGTACGTGATTTGGTAATGAATGAGCTTGCTGTAAAATTCCAGCGAATACTCGAAAAACATCCCAATATGGGGATATGTTACGTATGTGTTGAATTTAATCGAGCCCTTACAATAAATGTTCGCTCAGTTGATAAACGAGCTACCGGCCTTCGGCCAAGTTAGTTTATTGTGTATGTACATAAGGGTTATTAATGTTGTGAAGCAAGTTTGATATCGGTAAATTGCGTATTATGAAATATTCCGTTTAGCTAAATGTGTGCTATTCTTTGTGCATGCTGGAATTCCTTGCTCAAACTTACTAAGCATAAATTGCTTACTCGTTACATTGCTCCTCTGTTTTATAGATTTTTGGTTCTCCAGCTATCGGACTCGGGATCTTGAAGTCAAAGTCGCCCACACTATCAAAGGCTCTTTTGGGTACTATTTTGGTTGAATTTTGATATGGCATGTATAGGACTACCCATTGTTATCTTTCGAGTACTTTATGAAATGTATAAGTGTACAGCCATGCGAAAATGGCTTGTAGAAGTGGAGTATGGCATTAGACCATTCGTATTTATGAATGTATAGATGGTTTCATGATGTAACTATGTTGGAATGGAAGTGTTGAGCAAATGATCAGCCACTAGAATGGCTAAGTATGATCATATGTGGGCTTATGTATGACAAGGCCCTAGTTGGTCCATGAAACCCCAAATTAGGTAAGGTTCACTTTGAAAACAGAAGCTGATAGCAGCAGTGGTGTGGATTGGAAAAATCACAAGAATTCGTAGGAGTGGAATTAAATAGTGAATAAATTATGTAATCGAACCTTGATGAATCTACTTTCATATGGAAGTAACGAAACAATTATAGGAACAGTACAGAAAGAGATATTCGGGTTCTTGTGTAACAGGGCCAGAACAGTTTCTGGATTCACTGTTCCGCCTTTGGAAATTCACTATAAATTGACCAGAGATAATTAGGGGTCATACCATATATGTATGGATTCCTCTCTGAGTCTAGTTTCCATAGAAACAAACGGCATCAGTATTGAAGCTCTGTGCAGAGAGATATCCCAGTCGTAATGGGAAAAGGTCAGTGTAGTCGACCCCTGTAACATGGGAGACTTTGACTAATAAACTGTACTAATTGGCCCGACCAAAAATTCTAGAAAAAAATCCATAGGTGGGGACATGAGTCTAGTTTCAGGGAAAAATCACAAAACTGATTTTTGAGTTGTGAAACTCAAGATATGATTTTTGAAGCGACTAGTACTCAGACTGGGCAGTGTCTGGAAAAATTTTTCAAAGTTTGTTAACATCTCGTGTCCGACTCCGGTGTCGGTCTCGGGTTCGGGGTGTTACAACACCATACATGAATGGAAACATTCATGAACCTTAAAGACATTGAATATGGTCATACATGCACTTGGCCGAACATGCACCTAAGAGATTCAAGCCCCCCAACCGTCCATGCACCTTCAAAATTCATGCTTGTTTTTAATCTCCATATGTCCATTGCGTTCCTACAAGAAATGTGAACATAATTAATTCAAACTAATGTGAACACAAATATCAACATTAAATTCGGTTATGACAATTTTAATTATCATCAATAAACACTTTTAAGACATACTTAATATAACTAATGTGAACTAAATTTAATATGTAGGATATTAATTAACTAATTATTGAACTGATTAATTAAAAAGTCAATAGTAGTAAAATGAATTCAAAGTGAACTCCATGAGATGATGGTTAATTCATGAGTTAAACCCGAGCTGGGCCTAAACTCGTGAGCTGATAATGAGCTGGTCCCGAGCTAATGAGCTGGTGTGGAGCTACATGGGAGCTAACTTGAACTGAAGGTGAGCTTGGTGAGCTGAAATGAACTTGTAGAAAAGTTCGGCATGGATTTCCAAAGTGGCCACTAACTGGTTCGATAGGTCTAGCATTGACATCATCCCACACATGCTGAACTAAAGCTATAACAACTTCTTTAAATTGTTTTGCACGAGCCCTTGTGATCGGCCCTTGAGGTAGCACCATCGAATCTCGGCTTGGACTTGGCTTATGGGAAGCCGTGATCGTATCACAATCTGGGTTATTGTTGATAGATTGACGAAGTCCGCTCATTTTATCCCTGTTCGTACTGATTTTTCACTCGATAGATTGGCAGACTTATATGTTTCTCAAATTGTTCGACTACATGGAGTACCTACTTCTATTGTTTCTGATAGAGACCCCAGATTTACATCCCGATTCTGGAGAAAATTGCATGAAGCGTTGGGTACTAAGCAATATTTTAGCACTACTTTCCATCCCTAGACAAATGGTCAATCTGAACGAGTTATTCAGATACTCGAAGATATGTTGAGATGTTGCATTCTCTGTTCAGTGGTTCGTGGAAACGATATTTACCTTTGATTGAATTCGCATACAACAATAGCTTCCAATCAAGTATCAAGATGGCACCATACGAGGCTTTATACGGTCGCAAATGCCGCACACCATTGTATTGGACCGAACTCAGTGAAAATAAGATATACGGGGTTATTTGATCAGAGAAGCTGAAGAAAAAGTGAAAGTGATTAGTGATAGTTTGAAGGCAGCATCGGATCGTCAGAAATCATATGCAGATTTGGAACACAGAGATATTGAGTATCAAATTGGTGATAAAGTATTTTTGAAAGTCTTACCCTGGAAAAAGTTACTCCGATTTGGCCGTAAGGGTAAATTGAGCCCAAGATTTATTGGACCATACGAGATAGCAGAACAGATAGGGCCGGTTGCTTATAGATTGGTTCTGCCACCTGAACTCGCAAAGATTCATAATGTGTTCCATGTATCAATGCTTAGACGGTATAGATCGGATCCTTCACATGTGGTTGGTTTATCTGAAGTTGAGATTCAATTGGATTTGAGCTATGAAGAAGAACCGATACGTATCTTAGCTCAAGAAGTGAAAGAATTGCGAAATAAGAAGATTTCTTTGGTAAAAGTATTATGGGTCAAACATGGAGTAGAAGAGGCTACTTGGGAGCTCGAAGACTCTATGAAAGAACGTTATCCGAATTTATTCGCTGGTAAGATGTAATATCCTGATTTTGGGCCTAGTCGGAATAGTGGTTTCGTGACCACAAAATCCGAGATAGAAATAATTATTTTATGATTATTTTGAGGTCTATGATATGATTGCATGATTGTGTGAAAATTTCGTGAAGAAATTTTATGCATAAAGTGCTTAAATTGAAATTAGGGACTAAATTGAATAATTTGCAAAACTTACATTCTAGAAGTTTCTAGTATGAAATTGTTTTGAAATATTAATTAGGAGGTCTTAAATAGAATTTTACCAATTTCTAAGTCTATGGACAAAAATTGGACATGGATGGAATTTTTGGAAAGTTTAGTAGTAAGGGCATTTTGGTCATTTAGGGGTAAAATGAATTAAAATACAAAATTAAAAGCCAATTTTGCTCATCTTCAACCCCATGGCCGAATATAGCAAGGAGAAACCATGGCTAGGGTTTTTCAAGCTTCCAAGCTCGATTAGCAAGGAAAACTGAAATTCGGGCTAAAATGGGGAAAATACCAAGTTATGGATGAAATGGTAAAAGTAGCCATTTTCGCATACGAGGTAAGTTCATATGTAAATGTTGGTAACATAGTTATTGTTTTAAATGTTTTAATGTTATTTAAATGATATGATAATTATTATGAAATATCATACTTGTGACAATTGTTTGATAATATGTCAAATTATGTGATATACTTGGAAAATGTGAAATACTACCGAGTATCGGTATCGACATTCCACAGAAGATGGTTGAGACATATGATTGGGAAAAATGTCCCGTTGAGCCTTAGGAATGGATTAGGATACGAGTGACATGTCACTGGGATATTTGGGCATCCAAACTCGTTGAGTTGAGTCCGAGTTCACTTATGGATGCAAATGTCCGAACTCGTTGAGTTGAGTCCGAGTTCCTGAGATGTAACTAGGCATCCGAACTCGTTGAGTTGAGTTCGAGTTCACTCATGGATGCGAACGCCCGAGCTCGTTGAGTTGAGTCCGAGTTCACTTATGGGCGGGTTACATGGTAGCTTGGCTACATATGTGGCACTTATGTGCAAACTTTCCATGTATCTGAATTATATTCCGATGTGTTCAACGGGTAAAGTTCTACTGAAATGGAGGAATACTCAAGATGAAAGGGACGTATTGGTAAGTGTTGTGAAATGGGTACTTTGAACAGGTATGTACTTAACCCTCGGGTTGAAAATTCGATATAACAACAATATGGTAAGATGATAAATGAAAATGTGATATGAATGTCTTGGTGATGATTATGCAAATGATGTTTTATGTTTGCTTATATGATTACGTTACTTGCTATTTGCATGTGAACTTATTAAGCATTTATGCTTACTCCCTCCTTTTCATTCCTTGGAGTTTTGACAAGCCAGCTCGGAAATCGGGAACGGTCGGAGGCTCGCTCACACTATCCGTATACCATCTTGGCATAATGGCTTGTATATTTTGAGTATGGCATGTATAGCATTATAATCATTTTGTATATATGGTCTTATGATATGGTTATTGAGTGGTATGGAAATGCTTGGTAATGATTAGCCATTGGAATGGCTAATCATGATCATATTTGGTGTTATGTATGTCAAATTGCTAGCTAATCCATGGAAACCATGAAATAGGTAAAATTTACCATAAAATAGATTCAGACAGCAGTAGTGACATGAATTTGAAAAATCACTAAAAATAGTAGAAATGAAATTAAATAATGAATAAGTTATGGAATCGAAGCTTGATGAGTCTATTTTCATATGGAAGAAGCGAAACAGGTATATGAGCTATATTTTATGAGATGTTTAAATATTTGTGAAATAGGGCCAGAGCGATTTCTGGATCCCCTATTCTGACTTTGGAAATTCACCATAAATTTTACAAAGATAATTAGAAGTCATGCTTTATATGTACAGATTCCTTATTGAGTCTATTTTTATTAGAGACAAACGGCATAGTCATTGAAGCTCTGTACAGAGAGATATCTGATTCGTAATACACAGATGTCAGAGTAGTTGGACCCTGAAACAGGGGAGACTTTAACTAATAAAATGTACTAATTGGCCCAACCAAAAATTCTAGAAAAAAATTAGTAGATAGATATATGAGTCTAGTTTCATGAAAAATTTATGGAATTGGATTTCGAGTTTCGTAACTCGAGATATGATTTTTAAAGCGACTGTGATGCAGTTAGCCAGCTTGTCTGGAAATTTTAAAATGAATTGTATGAGCTGTTTAATTAATGAATTAAGTCCGTTAACACCTCGTGTTCGACTCCAGCAACGGTCTCGGGTACGGGGCGTTACATAAGATTTTCGAGGATGAAAATTTTTAAGTGAGGGAGAGTTGTGATAGCCCTAGTTTGACCCTAGTCGGAATGTGGTTTCGGGGCCACAAAACCGAGTCATAAAATTTATTTAAAATTTATTTGCATAACTTTTATGTGTGATAGTGCATGTGTGAAAATTTGATGTTTTACATGTGTGAAAATTTGATATTTTAATTTAGTCTTATGAATGGGAATTTTACTTAAAAGGACTTAGTTAAGAAACCATAAAAATGTGATAGGTAAAAGTTGAAGTGGCCAAATTGTATATGGATAGCATCATAGAGGACTTGCATGTCAAATGGACCACTATGATTATAGTGGACGGTAATGATGATGAAAAATTTGGCATTTTGTGTATTTTATATTAGTGAAATAATATTAAATAGTTTTATATTAGAAAACCATGAATTAATAATAGAAAAAGGGTGATAAAAAACAAAGTTTCTCATTTTTGTCTCCCCTTTTGCCGAAATTAAACAAGAAATTTAAGAAAGAACACCTAAGGCATTCGGCCATCTTGTGTTAGGAATTAACGTATGATTTCATATGTTTTTCTTAGGATTTTGAGAAATTTAAATTGGTTTTGAAGCTCCTAACATGACCCATGTGTATGATTTTGTGTTTGTGATGCATGAAGCATTCGGTCATGAGCTCAATGGGTTACATTGTGTATGTTTTGATAATTTGTAAGGAGAAATGTTTCTAATTGAGTATGAACAAACTAAATTACTATATGTGGCTCAAATGAGCTTGAGTAGTCAGCTAATGAAGTTAAGTATATGAATTAGGAGCATGAGTCCATTCGGCAATTTAAGATAAATTGTGAAATAATGCTTAATATTAGTAGTACTTGTTTAATTGGCAAATTGAGCTTAGAATGGATGAATTTATGAGTTTGGGACAAAGTATATATATAGATTCGGCTATTAATTTTCGTGTTTAATTTTGAATGTTGATGTTTCAAATTGAAAATGGATGTTAGTTGAGTTATAATACTTGCTTAATAATGAAAAGAACATGAGCTTAATGCTCAAATAGCATTCGGCTTTGGAGTAAGTTAAATTAGTTAGAGAATGAGTTCCAAGATAGTGAATTATGTGTTAAAAGAGGGATTTAGGTTGTATATACGTGATTAGATTGAATACAAGAGGCTATGTTAGCTAATTGAGGGATTCGGCCATAGTATTTTAGTGAATAATAATTTGAACAAGGGTTTTAATTGTATGATAGGTTTTCGGCTATTGTTAATATTAGATGGAATATCGAATATGTGTGTGTGTCTATGAAGAATGAATATAAATTGGGGCTACGATGATTGAATTATTTTATTTGCTTAGTTGGAGCTCAAAATCAAAGGGAGCCAAGT
Source organism: Gossypium hirsutum (assembly GCF_007990345.1). Taxonomy (NCBI): domain Eukaryota; kingdom Viridiplantae; phylum Streptophyta; class Magnoliopsida; order Malvales; family Malvaceae; genus Gossypium; species Gossypium hirsutum. Next base: position 33,827,470 of record NC_053436.1, read on the forward strand.
TCGGCCAAAGGAAAAGCGAAAGCGGTTGAGTAGCTGATCGGAGTTGTTCATCCGACTAAAAAGGTAAGTTCCTAAGTAATTTAAGTTACGGTTAATATTGCACATAAAATAGGTTGGATAAGAAATCATGGTATGTATGAATTTGTGAAAATCGAATGTGAGATTTATCAACCTATCTATGACATAGTGGTAGCTATAGATAAGAAATTTCAGCACTATGTGTGCGAGGTTATGCTGCACTATGTGTGCAAAAACTACATGGCACTATGTGTGAGAGATTATATAGCACTATGTGTACGAGGAAACGCGACACTTGTGTGCGAATGAGTAAGAGCACTATGTGTACGGACCTTTAAATCGAGCACTAAGTGTGCGATATCGATCGTAGAGAATTGCTTGTGCAAATGAAAAAGTTTAAAACTTTAAACTGGAAGTAATGAAATGTGCATGGATATTAGACATGGGACTTGATCTATATCTGTATATTAATAGATAATGCTCGGGAAGAGAGAAAGAAGAGAAAGGTAATCGGCTCAATTAGTATATAATTGAACAAAGATATAAATTAATGATAAATGAATCTAAATGGATTGGAGATTGATTTATAGATGGAGCAGCTTGGTTTGTGCTTTATTTGATTAATTGGACATTGTTTGTCATTTATATATATGCTAATGATATGCATATGATACTTACCATGGTCCTTTCAATTTGCGATTAAATGGTGTAGGAGTACATAGTGAATTCAGGTAAGTATGTACCAAATTCATAATGTACACATGTGACATAAGATTTCCTTGTGATATCCTGTTTGAATTTGGCTAGTATTGGATTGAAATTTTAAATTTTTGTTAAGATAATTGGATCATTACATCTTTTTTTTTTAAATTTCTTAGGACTTATTGAGTTAATAACTCACTTGGTGTGTTTATTGGTTTTGTATAGATCATCTTGTCGAGGAAAGCTTGGATTCGTTATGAAGTCATCACATCTTTTGACAACCCCTTTTTGGTATATTTGTGTAAAACTCAAATAGACATTATGGTATGTATAGAATAATATTTTGGGAGGTTTCTATTTTGATAGTATTGTATATATATAAGGCCATGTGAATATGGCTAAAGTTCTATGTATGGATGTGATAATGGTTTAATTATAAATCTTGAAGTGAAATCAACTTGACATATGAATCCATATTTTGATATGAGTGTGATTATGTTATGCTTGAACTAACATGTTAAGCATTCGAGATACATTATGTATGTATATTCAGTCAAGAGGATAAAAATCACCTTACATTTTTACCCTTGTTTTAGTATGTGCTTACTATAGAAGTTACTCATGGAAACGTGCTATTATTGTTGTAATTACTTAAATTAATATTGGACACGGGTATTAAGGTGTTACAAGTTCGGCCAATTCATGCACCATCTTCAAGCATGAACCGAATTTTAATGCTTTTGTGTGAACATGTTAACTACAAATGTGAACAGAATTTAAGTTAGTGTAAACATAATAGATGCCGAATATCAATAGGCATCTTAGGCTTATAAGTAGTTTGCTCATTTCATGTAAGAGGGACTTTTGCCAAATTTGTTAATGAACATTGTTCTTGTGAGGTTGCTTCCTCTCATATCTCGTACAAGTTTCGAAAACTTATCTAGTTTATGCTAGTGGCGTCTACCGATCTTGTTTGAACTTATCACCAGCTTTGGTGTGGCGTTCACCTATCCATCTATCCATATTTTTTACCTTAACAATATAGGAATCGGGGTGACACATTTTAGTGTTGAATCATTCCTGACGTTGAGTTCGTTTTCCATTCCCATTTCAAATTTCTTTCTTGTTAACCAAACTGAGCCTTCTATCCTTCATCCATCTTTGCTACCCATAGTCAAACCTATTATTAAACTTACCCTTCTTCGAAACCTTCCGCTTATCCTATTCTATTCTTTTACTTCTATTACTAAAAATTCAGGCACGAACAACTCTCTCGACTACGATCGGGCAACTAAGTGAATTCGACTCAACTACCCGGGACGAATCACATCATTTGGTATAGAGCCTTGTGATATCAAATGATACGATCCGCCTTGGGGTGAGTCGAGTCATATACGAGTTTTCCCAATCATCTACTTGAAAGTATCGTTCGGCTCTTTTAAAGAAGATTTTTTAGGTTAAATAATGCGGAAGCTTTTTTTAAAAGGGTTTGAAGATGGGTTTGAAATATGAATATTTAAAGGTTCAGTTTTAAAATAAACAAAAGAATGAAAATAGATTGAAGGTAGTTTAATAAATGATGGTTATGGAAGATGGTGAACTTAAAAGCAAGTAAGAACCAATGTTAGGAAATATTGACCCAAGTACTTATACGCTTTCAAGGTGAAAATGAAAATGATAGAACCTCGACCCACTACTTGAAAAAATTTCCTATCGTGATTCTTTCTCGCCATTAACTTCGAGGCAAAGAGATTCATACTATGACTCCTATTCGAGAAGAGACTTCGAACGAGAGTATTTTTCATCAAGGAGTTTGAGACAACAAGAAGGCGACTATGATTTTGACTCGTTCCAAGAAAATGTGCGAAGAGATAGATATACTTCTTCCCGAACTTTAAAGAATCATTCAAGAAGTGTTCTACATGAAGTTTTGATTGTCAATCACATGCAAATAGTTCTTGGCCTTTCGAACATGATCTCTATTCTCATGATTCTTTTGTACATTCTTCTAACGAGAAAACAAAGAAAAGAAAAGAAAAAGCAAAAGAAGAAAAAGAAAACGAAATAAAAAGAAAAGAGAGGCAAAAGGCAAGTAAGAGAGAAAATGAGCGAATCTTGAGAGAACTTGAAAAAGCCTTTGAAAAAGCCTTTGAAAAACAAAAAGAAAAAGAAAAAGAAAATGAGATTGAAAACGAGAATGAAAAATAGTTTGAGAGAGAAAAAGAATGTGAACAAGAAAAAAGAGTGGAAAAAGAAATTGAGATAAAAGAAACGAGTGATTCAGAAGAAATAGAATCGAGTGAAAACGATGTTAGTGAGCAAGCAAGGATTCTTTCTACTAACACTTCTGCTCGATCTTTTTGTGATCTTTCTTTTCAGGTTCCTAAAAGTCCGTGTGACCAAATCCAACTCTGATACCTTCAAAACGAGAGGCGTTTTCAGTTGTTTGAAAAAGGTAAGTCCGTGGACGACTGCCACCCATTGGAAATCGAAGGTAAGGAAGGTAAGGAATATTTGTTTATCGAATCAAGGCCGCGTGATTTAAAAATTACTCATAAAGGTTTTGATGGCATAAATTTTGAAAAACTTCCATCTTTTGATTTGGCTAATTATTGTTCACATATTAATGTTAACGATGTTGATTCAAAAGATGCCATGAAGATTCCGTTTTATGACATGTTTTATAACGACAATTCTGTTGATTCTATTGGATTGGTTCATCCTGTGCAAATTGTGAATGTATGTGATAAAAGGTTTTCACATTTTGATAAGTATGGCTATGTAAATTCTTTGATTCATCTTACTATCTAAACATGCCTATTCAAATGATTTGTGATGGATTTGAATTTCTGAAAGGTCGCATGAACACAACTTCTTTGCTCGATATATGCGTTAAAAGATTTTTGCATGAAATATTTGATCTGTTTGATTTTGCTCTTCAAGAGAAATCTTTGAATTTCTATGCGAAATTTCCATGTTTCGGACTGTTTGTTCGACTAGGATTTGTGAAGCATGAATGCTTGTGTATTTGTCAGTTTAAAGTCTCTTTGATTCACTTTTGTGACTTATCTGCGAAAATAAAATTTTTGTTGCAATTTGAGATAAGTGATCAAAACCGAGTCTTTAAGCCGAGAGTAAGCCATTTCGAGTTGTTTCTAAGAAAAGGTAAGCATTGTGATCTTATTGTAAGTAACTTTGTTTTACCTTCTCATCTTCTTTGAGTCTTATCTTTATTTTTGGAAATTAAGCATGTGGCTGGATTACAAAATCAAAACCAAGTTTTTGATTCTGAAAATTTTATTTTTGATCCCGGCATTGGTTTATTTTCCCAAGTTTGGATTAAAAGGTTGGAGCGAGATTGTTTGTTCTTAATTCGGTGTTTCCCTAAACTTCTTCTTTATTTTGTTGTTGAAACTTTGAAATGGCCTATCCAAAAAGAGGAGGGACGTGTGACTAATATTTTGTCTTTTCGAGTCTTGTGTGACTTTCAGGTTATTGTGAGCCATTCTACCCTATTCGACAACCAAGGGCCTAGTGACGATGAATGCCTTTTCGCAAGCAAATGGCCCGACTTGAGGACAAGTCACTTTGAAGACAGGAGGAATGATGTGAGCACGCCCGGGGCATCCTCGAATGCATATCAAGATTCAATTGAGCTTCCAAAAACACCCATAACTCGAGCTTGTGCTAAGCATTTCCTAGAAGCTATTTTAGCTTCTAATACAAAACCTTGGTTTGAAACAAAGGCCAATGCTCACAAAATCAGCTCGAAGCAACTATCCAAAGAACCTGTGCATTGTTGGCAAGCTGATCCTAGATCATTTCCAGCTCCTCGAGCTCCGTCCAGCTTAATTCAGTTTATTTGAGCTCGTTTTAGCTCGTTTGAGTTCAACTGAGCTTACTTTCAGCTCGTTCTTTATTTCAATAAATTAAACTAAGTTTTATTTTTATACTAATTAGTTTGCTACAGCTCATCAACGAAAATCCTAGCTCAAATAAGTTCATTAAATGTTTTCACTTAGTTTGAGCTAGCCGAACTTAATGCTACTAGCTAGTCTTTAATTAATGTGTTTAGCTTAGCGTGATGTTTATGATGCTTAGTTCATGCTCTTAACATGTTCAGCTGAATATACATTGGGATTTAATGTGTTCATGTTTCTTGTAGGTTCAGCCGAATGTATTGAGTACATTTAATGAGATTTATGCATGGCTAGGTACATGGAATATAAGAGTTCATGCATGAACGAATTTATGCATGGTGGGATGGCTATTGGTGATCCCTAAGCAACCTTTTGGCCAAGAGTTAAGTTCCACAAAGTGACCGAATACATGAAGGAGCCATTAATGCAAGTACATGCATGGCTTAATACATCGTATGGAAGGATGCATGCACAACTAGTGTTCAATGGATGGCATTTGAAGGAATTCATGTATTGGGGACGTTCATGCAAGTGGGGGCTATTTTATGTACATGTATTTGAAGATTCATGGACCGTAATTAAGGAAGAACATGCATTGGGACGTTTCATTCATCTATCATGCATATCCAAGATGTCCATTCAAGTATTCAAGGTACATTCAAGCCTCATTGGGCCAAGGGAGATGTAGGAGTACTAAAGGGCTGCACATTCATGAACTATGGCTTTTCTTCTAGGCTAAGTATGCATGAATCCATCAAGTGAAGCAACATGATGGTTCGGCCAATTCATGCACCATCTTCAAGCATGAACCGAATTTTAATGCTTTTGTGTGAACATGTTAACTACAAATGTGAATAGAATTTAAGTTAGTGTGAACATCATAGATGCCGAATATCAATAGGCATCTTAGGCTTATAAATAGTTTGCTCATTTCATGTAAGAGGGACTTTTTCCAAATTTGTTAATGAACATTGTTCTTGTGAGGTTGCTTCCTCTCATATCTCGTACAAGTTTCGAAGACTTATCTAGTTTGTGCTAGTGGCGTGTACCGATCTTGTTTGAACTTATCACCAGCTTTGGTGTGGCGTTCACCTATCCATCTATCCATATTTTTCACCTTAACAATATAGGAATCGGGATGACACTTTTTAGGGTTGAATCATTCCTGACGTTGAGTTCGTTTTCCATTCCCATTCAAATTTCTTTCTTGTTAACCAAACTGAGCCTTCTATCCTTCATCCATCTTTGCTACCCATAGTCGAACCTATTATTAAACTTACCCTTCTTCGAAACCTTCCGCTTATCCTATTCTATTCTTTTACTTCTATTACTAAAAATTCGAGGCACGAACAACTCTCTAGACTACGATCGGGCCAGATCACATCATATGTGGCATTAGTAATAGTTAATATAAACTTACATGCTTTGCACATTAATACAAATTAAAACATCCATACTGCAATAATCATATATTTTCATATATTTTATTTAAAACATTAATCATTAAAGACTAAACATATCTATTTTTAGTCAATAGATCATACGCATATGGCCATAATAAATTAAACCATTTTAAGTACAAACAACACCAAAAAGTACACTCATTACGTATGCTAATTAATATATCTAAAATTACATATTCTATAACAAACAAATAGTCAACTTTCGGACATTAAAAAACAACTTCAATATGACTTTTAAAAGAAAAATATTGTTCACTTATTGTCATTCATGACCAAACTTAAATAGCAAATTCATGGTAACCATGTTTTAAGCATACAACCATAATTTTGACTAGGTTTAACCGTAATCATGCATTAAACGGTATTCCATGAATACATATTTTCAATATAATGTTAAGCATAGCCGAATTGACACTATAATAGACATCATTTACAAACCACAACTCAAAAAATCCATTTTCCATTTAACAAGCTTACTTAAAGCTATTTATAATATTCATGTCATTAACCAAATATAGATATATACCCAAAACACAAATCTTACGCACCATCTAATAAACATATCAAAAATACATTCCTACCATGTTCAAACAAAACCAAATATAATTTAATGCCAATTCATATAATAACACCTTAATCAAACATATCAACCAAATTCACATATACTTTTATCTATGCATAAACCATAATTGAATCAACAACATATACATTCAAAATTATCAACATTTCCAAAGCATATAACACATATAAACTTGACTAAAGCTTCATGTACTCACAAAATATATTAGCCATAATTCACATATAAACACATATAATAGTCGAAACATCAAAACCACAACCAAACATATCCATAGCATATTCAAACTTAAAACCAACCTTAACATGATTAAACAAGCCATTTTCGCATGGCTTATATATATACAAATAAAAATTCAACACTTCCAAGTATTATCTAGCCTATACATGTCATAGGTTCGAAATTTAGCTTATAAAGTATCAAAACAGTTGATAGTGTGATAGACTTTGCTGGCAATCCCTGAGCTCGTAACTTGATCCAAAATCTGTAAAACAAAAGCAAAGTTAAACACACACAGAGTAAGCTATCATAGCTTAGTAAGTCATAAGAAAATAAACAACTCATTGACACTACCAGCTTATTTAAATCAAACCAAATTATACTATCAAAGTCACATTAAATCTCAAGCTAACAATTTCATGAAAAATAAATATACTTTCACATGTGAACTTATTCATGGTCGAATGTACATATATATATTAACAAAGTATCTTTCAATTTCAAAGCCAAGATGTCATTATATAACCAAGTACATTTACACTTATAATCATATACTCATGAATCAAAGTATATCATCACATACATATTCACATTATATAGTCAAATATACTACACAAATGTATATATGCTTACATTAGCAACTTATATGATTTGCATCACATATCAAATAGCCAACTTACCTTATTTTCATATAGGAAATCAACTAACTCATACTTGATCGTTTTAGCTCATTTACACCTTCGCTCACAACTTATCATTTCCAGTTGAACCATTCGAAATTGAATAGGATACTCGAATAATCACGTATATCGTACAATACCAATGTCCCAGACGTGGTCTTACATGTAATCACGTATCGATGCCAACGTATTAAACGTGGTCTTACTCGCACACATATATTGGAATCACATATCATTGCCAACGTATTAAATGTGGTCTTACTCACACATATATATCGAAATCACATATCGATGCCAACATATTAAAGGTGGTCTTACTCGTACATATATATCAAAATCACATATCGATGCCAACGTATTAAATGTGGTCTTACTCATACACATATATTGGAATCACATATCGATGCCAACGTATTAAACGTGGTTTTACTCGCACATATATATTGAAATCACATATCGATGGCAACGTATTAAAGGTGGTCTTACTCGTACACATATATCAAAATCACATATCGATGCCAACGTATTAAACGTGATCTTACTCGCACACATATATCGATGCCATGGTCTTCTCGCACATCACATATCAGAATCCTATGTCATGACATATGTATCCTAGCTAGTCCTAAGGTTCATACGGGACTTTCGGATGTTGTAACTCAGTTGAATCGAACTCGTACACATAGATTCCAAGCTTATACACATTCGATTTTCACATATATATTATCACATTATACATTTCAGCATATATAATTCGTATTTAATCAAATAAATAACATCTATTTGCTTATAAACTTACCTCGGACGATGAAAATTAGAACAGGATGGCTAATCGACAATTTTGGTTTTCCCCCGATCCAAATCTGATTCCTTTGGTTCTTGATCTAAACATATTCAATTTAAAATTATTCAAACATAATTTCATTCAATTTAGTCCAAAAACACAAAATAGGCAAATTACTATTTTACCCCTGACATTTTACACTTTTTACAATTTAGTCCCTATGCACAAAACACAAAATATGCAAAATTTCAATATACTATGCTTAGGCCGAATACTACCCATATTCATACAATTCCATATATTTCATTTATTTTACATTTTAGTCCCTTAATTTATTATTTTTTGCAATTTAGCCCTAATTACTCAAAATCATCAAAAATTCCAATATAAAATATATTAATCCAAAACAAATCTTTCATAATTCATCAACTAACATTACAAAACTCAAATATTCATCAATGTCATAACTCAAAATATTCATCCAAATCAGAAATTCAAGCATGGGCTTTGTAGGTAACTTAGTAGGTAACTTATCAACAATCTCAAAAATGTAAAAATTATCAAAAACCGAGCTAAAACTCACCTTGAATCAAACTTGCTAATGGTCGAATATCTCAAAGCTTTTGTTTCCTTCCTTTCTTTTTATTTTCGATCAAAAGATGAAAGATGAACTAGTGGATTTTTTATTTTATGTTTTATTTTATGTTAAATTATTATGCATTTTACATAATTGACCTTTATAAATTAATAATAAAACTATATAATACATGTCCAAAACCGTCCATGCTATAACCATTTGGTCTAATTTCATTTTAAAATATCCCCATTAAAATAACAACAACAATTTAGCCCTTTTACAAATAACCATCAAATTTTTATTTTATGCAATTAAGCCCTTTTATTAAATCGGACACTCAAACAACAAAATTAAATCACGAAAATTTCACAGATTTAAATTGACCCATAATAAACACAGAAAATAATTTTAAAATATTTTTTAACTCAGATTTGTGGTCCAAAAACCACCATTCTGAATAGGGTCTAAATCAGACTGTTACAAAACTTTTCATGGCACTAGCTGGAACGAAATCATCAACATTAGTCATAAAATGACAATTAATCAAATCAAAATGAGGAGATCTTTCAAGGATTGAGTCATCAAAAATTTTATTAACAACTTTTAAATCAGATTGCCGTGACTCGATTGCCAAAGATTCCTTACCTTGCTATCTTTAAGCATTTGTGGATTAACGTCAACTTCGATCTTACCTTTCTTGATTAATTGAAATCGTCTCTCCTTGGGAAGGTAATGAAGTTGGAACTTGTCATATGAACCTTTCGAAGCCTGAAAAGAAGAAACAATACGAGAACAACTCGCATGTTGGTTAGTAGAAACATTACTCACGTTTTATTGCTCACTTTCATCTTTTTCATTCATTTCTTTTTCTAACTCATTTTCAAACTCTCTCTTTTTTACACAATCTCTTTTATCTTTGAAAACTCAATGTCACTTGTGTCTTTCACATTCTCACTCTCTTTTGCAATTTGCTTTTCTTGCTCGTACTCTTTTTCTTTTTCAATCTCATTTTGCATTTTTTCACTCTCTTTTTCTTTTTCAAATTCTTTCTCACATGCTTTTTCGATTTCATTACAAGAAGATGATAACATATAAGAATCATAACGACAAGCTTCTCGTTGGAAAGAAGTGGTAGAATCTTCATGTAAGTCACAATCAACTCTTCGCGAATAACTCTTCATGGGTGAATACCTTGATGCATACGAAACTCGTTCACCTCTTCATGATTGATCCTTCATGGATGAGTATTTTGGTGCATACGAAGAATGACTTGTGCTTCCTCGTTTGTTACGTTGATAGGCTTCAAACTCGAAGATGAATTTATTTAATCTTGAATTTCTCATCATATGAGAATCACGGTATGGGTCGATTCTTGAATAATCATTGGATACGTGTCTCCGTGATGATCTTGTCTCCGTCTCTCGACGTGGTGAAATTTTCTCATGTTGGACTCATTCATTCAATTGTTTCTATTGTTCTTTTACGAGTTCTAATTTTTTTTGGAGCATTTGCTCCACCTCGTGAAAGAATACTTGATATGTTGGGTCGGTCAGAACATCACCATCACCAATAATCCTTTCGAAACTTCTTAACATTTTGTTTAATCACACAACAAATCTCACAAATTCTCTCTCAAAAATAAATTCACACAAGTTGGCTTTTAAACACTCTAATAGTCTCCCACACTCTTGCCTTTTTCCACTCTATTCGCCTCTCTAAGTTTGCAATGGACTACTTAGACTTAGCAGCCATCATTGTGGAGTTGATTTGCAAAAGTGATGATTGTGTTTAGGTAGGAATAGATGTTGTGACAAGGGTAGGCAAGAAAGACAAAAGGATAGGGTTTCAATTGCGGCCGAATGGTTTTGTGGAAAAGAAAGAAAAATGATTTCGGGCAGAAAATTCCTTATATACTAACTTCACTTTTTTTATATTTTGTAACTCTCTTTTTTTAATATTTCCATTTTTTTTTTCACTTCAAATATATATTCTTTTATTTCCTTTTTTTCCATGATTTTTTTAATTTTTTTAACAAAATACAATCCCGAGAATACCGAAAATGTTGATACTTCAATTTTACCAGCTCGGATACCAAATGATATGAGCTCGGTTGTAGATGTCTTGAGTAATATGTGTTGCCCAATCTTGAATTTGAGTAAGAGTTTGTTCGTTTAGAATTGGATTAGGTTTTAACAAAAATAGGCTGATGAGATAAGGAAAATAGGCTTAAACACAAAGGATGCAAGATAGTTAAGGGAATGGATAGATAAAGTTGGCTAATGCCAAAGAAAGAACTAATAATAAAAAGAATTGTTGACCCAAATCTTAATAAGGCACTTAGGTGATTTTGGTTTAGGAAACAGTAGTTGAACCTTGACCTGCTATCAAATGTGATAGGAACCAAAAGTATATGAACGCCACACCAAAGGTGATAAGTTCGATTTAGCAAAGGAAAGAATGATGCCACAGGACAATGCGATAAGTCCATTCAGTTTTGAAAGAACAAGGAGAATTGGAAATCTCACAAGTTTCAAATTAAGCATAAATTGGCAAAAAGTCTTAACAACATCTAGCTAGCAGAATAGGCATTTAGGGAGCTGAATGGGTAGCAAATATTCAGCTTAAATGAGTTGAAACTTCTTGGCAACTTCCTAGAATATCCCTTGAAGCTTCCTTGAAGGTTCCTTGAAGTTTCCTAGCATGGGAGACACTAATGGTCATTAAAGAAACTAAATGGACAGCTCAAATCAGCTTAATTAAGCTGAAGTTTCCTTGAAGCTTCCCAAAAATGTCCAATGGTGTGAACAACCTTTTAATGAGCTGCTTTGATCAGCTGAATGGTTTTGAAGGTGTTAAATGATGTCTTGAGTGCTCCAATGGACATTAGGTATGAAACTGAATATGAGTAGCCCCTCAAGTGTGAATGCACAAACCCAAATGGTCATCTAAGGTGAAAGGAATTTTCTAGCAATATGAATGTGTTTATTCCTTTCTTGGGAAGCCGAAAATGCAGTAGCCATTTTTAATGGAAATGTGAAGCATGAACAGCCAAATTGGGGTGAACACTTGTTCTCCAACAACCTCCAAGTGTGAATGGATGAAAATGAATAGCTCTCATAGTGTGAAAACATTTTGTAAGTTGAATGGTCTTGTGTGAAATAGGTCCTTGTCCATTGCTCTTCACGAACAACCCCTTAGAGAAAAGAAACAGTTGCTAGACTTTAATTTAGCATAATGCTCCAGCTCCAACCACATGTTCCCTGTAACACCCCTTACCCGTACTCGAGGCCGGGATAGGGTACGAGGCGTTACCGGACAAACATACAAACATTAAACTAAAATAAGGGTCATAAAACTTCATTCATATTTCAAAACATTCATTCACTTACACATAGTCCCTTATTTGAGTCTACGAAGCCCAAAACATACTTTAGAAAGGGTTCAGGACTAAACCGAGAACTTACAAAAATCTTGGAAATTTCATGCTTTAAGGCTCCACACGCCCGTGTCCAAAGTCATGTTCCATACACGGCTGAGACACATGGTCGTGTTTCTGCCTGTGTGGAATATACCTAGGCTATTTTCCAAGCTTTGGTCAACCTTAATCTCTTACACACTTATACAAAAATCAAAAGCATATAACATGGTATTCATTTAATGATTAAATATTCTCAATTAAACCACAAACATAGCATTTGTATGTCATCATACATGTATCTCTCATACTCATTTTACCTTGTTTATTATAGTACCACTTATACATTTATACCAAGATTATCATCTTACCAAATATCTTCAGCTTAATCATCAAGCATTCATATTCAAAACTAGACCATATCTTTATAAAATACCACAATTCAGATGCGCAAAATAACATGTTTTCCTGAAACATTTCAATTCAACTCCATACCCAACAAGCATTACATTGAGACTAGTCATATATATATATACATGTCATGATACATATCATTCTCTTTCTGTTTTCTTATAAACACATATCATTTATTTCATTATACCAATATTTCATATACCATAGTTTCCATGTATTCCACATATATTTATTTTCCTCCTCCTCCTCTCCATTCCACATCCTTAATGTATATAGTATTCTTGTACGTACGATTTCACAATTTACTAATAAATGCTAACATCAAACTGTCCACACGAGTCATAGTCACTTACTTATTTATAATTCGAGCTACAGAGCTCTAAATTAAGATCTGTAAATTTCTCCTAAAACTAGACTCACATATATTTCCACCATAAAATTTTCATAATTTTTGGTTTAGCCAATTAGTACAGTTTATTCATTAAAATTTCCCCTGTTTCACTTTCTGACAGTTCTGACCTCTCATTACTAAAACTTAATTATATCACAATACAGAACTCGGATAATATTCTTGTTGATTTATCTTGAAAATAGACTCATTATAGATTTTAAAAATATAAGTTAAATCCTATAATTATTTTTATCCAAATTTTTTTGACTTTCCAAAGTCAGAACAGTGGATCAAGTAATCATTCTGATCCAGTCTCACAAAAACATAAATATCTCAAAATATAGAACTCCTTTTCTTGCTCTGTTTCTTTTATATGAAAATAGACGCATTAAGATTTAATTTGATATCTCATTGAGTCTCTTATTCAATTTCTAATATTTTTGGTGATTTTTCAAAATCACGTCACTGCTACTGTCCAAAACAGTTTTATTGCTAATTCACTCCTTCACACTTTCTTTGTATTAACCTCATTTTAACATACATATCACAAATCATTTTCACCACATTTCATACATCACAAGTATAGGCCCATGATCACAAGGTCACCATGAAATCATCCTCATGTATAACTTACTTGTTTATAACCTTACTACATCCTGGTCACTTAATGAACACATCATTCACATAACCAAGTTCCTGCACTTATTCATCACAAAACTCACAAAGCAATACATAGAGACTCTCTCGTTGAACACTTCGGATCTATCCTCGATACTTGGTGGTTTCAGCACATAGCTCCACCCATCATATAGTTTGGCTCTCTTGTACACATGGTGAACACTCAGTACCACCCATGTGACCTAGTCAATTTATCTCGTAGCTCTCTTGTCTACATGGTGTACACATAGTATCACCCATGCGACCTAGCTACATAATAATGTCTTGTAGCTCTCTTGTACACATGATGTGCACCCAGCACCATACATGTGACCTAGCTACATACTATCTGTATCATCCAATCTTTTCGAAGGTTCAACCGGGATTTCTCTCTCTTTTCCAACAATTTCACTAATTAAGTAATTATCCACAAACATATTTCCAATATTATTATAAAATATCATAATACAAGTAATATTGATGTATTACTTACATATAAACTTACATCTCATTTAATATCAAGGCAATAACATTAAATTACACATTGCCTTATTAAAAATCATATGAACTTACAATTTCCCATAATATCCATAATCATAGAAATCACATTTATGTATGATAATTCAATGCACTTCATGTACCATAGACATATTTTTAAATCAATTCATAAACTTGGCACCATAATCATTTAGTTTAACATAATTCAATTAATTCACTAAATTTAACTTTCAAATATAAATTATAGCATTATTGCTGTATTATTATCATACCAACTTACATACTTTCAACACCTCGAAAATTATAATAAATATATCAATTTTACATTGAAACATGCATAAATTAATGCTTATTATACATATGAACTTACCTCGATACTAAAATGACCATTTTACCAACTTTCCCAATTTTCGATTTTTCTCTCATTCTAGGTTCAAATCTCGTTTTTTGGGATCTAAAACATCATATTTTACTTATTTAATTAATGTACTATTCAAAACAGTCCTTAACTCAAACTTTGGAAAAATTACAATTTTGCCCCTAAACTTTTGCATATTTACACTTTTGCCCCTAGGCTCGGGAATTAAACTTCATCCCTTATTCTTATGTTTTATGACATGTTGATCACTTTTTCCTTCTATGGCAACATCAAATTCTCACTCTAACATATACTTATGACTATTAGGTATTTTTACCTATTAAGCCGTTTTACTCGTTTTCACTCAAAACCGAGTAGCACAAGTTGTCTAACATAATTTAAAACCTCATATTCTATCATAAAACAGAAAAATAAACACATTTCACCTGTGGGTATTTTTCCAAATATGAACCCTAGCTTAAATTATTGCTAGAATAAGCTTAATCAAATTACCGGGATTCCAAAAACGTAAAGAACTTGAAAAACGGGGTTAGAACGGACTTACTATTGAGCTTGGAAAGGTTGAAAACCCTATCCATGGCTCCCCCATGCTAATTTCGGCCTCCATGAAAAAGATGAGTCAATTTTGGCTTTATTTTCCCTTTTTATTTCTTTTAATTACCAAATGACCAAAATGCCCTTCCTTACTAAACTTTCAAAAATTCCATCCATGTCCAATTTTTGTCCATCACTTAGAAATTGGTCAAATTGCTATTTAAGACCTCCTAATTAATATTTCAAAGTAATTTCATACTAGAAACTTCTAGAATGCAGGTTTTGCAACTTATTCAATTTAGTCCCTAACTTCAAATTGAGCACTTTATGCATAGAATTTCTTCACGAAATTTTCACACAATCATGTAATCATATCATAGACCTCAAAATAATCATAAAATAATTATTTCTATCTCGGATTTTGTGGTCCCAAAACCTCTGTTCCAACTAGACCCAATTTTGGGCTATTACATGCCCATTAATGTCATCCATGCACCAGCTGAATTCAACTAAATGATCACCTAAACACATCAATTAAAATTCGGTAAGGACACTTTAACTAGCTCTGTAACATCTCGAATTAGGGCCTAGTCAGAATAATGATTTCGGGACCACAAATCTAACACAGTAAAATTTATTTTTATTACATTTTTATCGTTTACAATTTCATAGGATGATTTCGTGAAAATTTCGTTCGGAAATTTTGACGTTTGGGCACTCAATTTGGTTAAAAGGACTAAATTGTAAAAAGTGCAAAACTTGAGTTCTAGAAGCTAGAGGTGTCTAGTTACTATGAAATTTTAAATTGGAGGTCCTTATATGGTAATTAGACCATTGGTTAATTTTTGGACAAAAATGGACATGAAATAGGTGAAATAGAATATTTTTAAGTTAGGGGCATTTTGGTCATTTGGTAATTAAAATAATAAAAAGGGAAAATAAAAGCCAAATTTATGCTCATCTTGAACCTTTGGCTGAAATTTTCATGGAAGCCATGGCTAGGGTTTTGTTCAAGCTTTCCAAGCTCAATAGTAAGTCCGTTCTTGCTCTGTTTTTAATTTTTTTACGTTTTTGAAATCCTCGTAACAAGATCTAGTTATTTCTACCATTTATTTAAGCTAGGGTTGATGTTTGAAAATTTACCCATGTGCTACAATATGTATTTTGATGTTTAAGGGAGGAATATGAATGTTTGTTGTGTGTTAAACAACTTTTACTAAGTAGTTTTTGGTGAAAACGCTAAAAAAGACAAAATTGTAAAAGTTATAAAATTTGTCATAAAAGTGTAATTTAATGGAAATTCTGGGCTGCTATAGTTATGAAAATGATTTATTTAGGCTTAAAGTACAAAGAAATTGAATAAATTTCATTTTACGAGCCTAGGGGAATTACAAATATGTGAAAGTTTAGGGGTAAAAAAGCAAATTTGTTTAAGTATATTTTTGGGTCAATTTGATTAGTGTGAGTAATAAATAAATTATATTTGAAATGTTAGATCAAGAAAACTGAGATTTGGGCTTAAATCGGGAAAGTACGAGATTATGGACTAAAATGGAATAATTAGCTGTGCTCGGATTCGAGGTAAGTTCGTATGATAATAATAATGCAATGTTATGTTTGAATTATATTCCTTACTATTATTACATATATTGTATGATTTAATATATTGGAAAATTAATGGTGTAACAACCCGATTTAGATCCTAATAGGAACAATGGCTTCGGGACCACAAATCTGAGTCAGAAAAATATTTTAATATTATTTTTTTTGCTTATAATATGTGAATTGATATCTGAGAAAATTTTGTGTGAAATTTTTATTGTTTGTGTGCTCGATTTAATTAAAAGGACTTAATTGTATATAATGTAAAAGTGGTTAGTTAATTGTGTAAGTGCCGAATTGTTATTGTTTTTATAATGTCTAGTCCTTAAAAGGAAATTAGGCCATTAAAGGGTAGCTGGGACGGTTTTGGGTTTATAATATATGGTTTATTTATTAACTTATACAGGTTAGTATTGTAAATTAGTAAAATAAGTTAATATAATAAAACATAAGTAAAAATATGTGCATGTACATCTTTCTAATTGCTGAAAGTGAGGAGAAAAGAAAGCTTTGAATGTGGTTTTTGTAACAGCCCGATTTAGACCCTAATCGGAACGGTGGTTTCGGGACCACGAATTTGAGTGAGAAAAATATTTAAAAATTATTTTCTATTTTTATTTTGTGTAACGCCCCATACTCGAGACCGTTTTCAGAGTCGAACACGAGGTGTTAACGGACTTAATTCATTACTTAAACAGCTCATACAATTGATTTTAAAATTTCCAGACAAGCTGGCTAACTGCATCACAGTCGCTTTAAAAATCATATCTCGAGTTCCGAAACTCGAAATCCAATTCCGTAAATGTTTCCTGAAACTAGACTCATATATCTATATACTAATTTGTTTCTAGAATTTTTGCTCGGGCCAATTAGTACAGTTTATTAGTTAAAGTCTCCCCTATTTCAGGGTTCGACTACTCTGACCTATGTGTATTACGAATCAGATATCTCCCTGTACAGAGCTTCAATGACTATGAAGTTTGTCTTTAATAAAAGTAGACTCAATAAGGAATCTGTACATATAAAGCATGACTTCTAATTATCTTTTTAAAATTTATGGTGAATTTACAAATTTAGAACAGGGGATCCAGAAATCGCTCTGGCCTTGTTTCACAAAAATTTAAACATCTCATAAAATATAGCTCATATACCTGTTTTGCTTCTTCCATATGAAAATAGACTCATCAAGCTTCGATTCCATAACTTATTCATTATTTAATTCCATTTCTAATATTTTTAGTGATTTTTCAAATTCACGTCACTAATGCTGTCTGAATCTATTTTATGGTAAATTTTACCTATTTCATGGTTTCCATGGATTAGCTAGCAATTTGACATACATAACACTAAATATGATCATGATTAGCCATTCCAATGGCTAATCATTACCAAGCATTTCCATACCACTCAATAACCATAACATAAGACCATATATACAAAATGATTATAATGTTATACATGCCATACTCAAAATATACAAGCCATTATGCCAAGATGGTATACGGATAGTGTGAGCGAGCCTCCGACCGTTCCCGATTTCCGAGCTGGCTTGTCAAAACTACAAGGAATGAAAAGGAGGGAGTAAGCATAAATGCTTAGTAAGTTCACATGCAAATAGCAAGTAACATAACTATATAAGCAAACATAAAACATCATTTGCATAATCATCACCGAGACATTCATATCACATTTTCTAAATATCATTCATCATCTTACGATCTTACCGTTGTTGTATCTATTTCCAACCCGAGGGTTAAGAACATACCTGTCTAAAGTGTCCATTTCACAACACTTACCAATACGTCCCTTTCATCTCGAGTATTCCTCCGCTTGAGTAGAATTTTACCCGTTGAACACATCAGAATATAATTCGGATACATGGAAAGTTTGCACATAAGTGCCACATATGTAGCCAAGCTACTATGTAACCCGCCCATAAGCGAACTCGGACTCAACTCAATGAGCTCGGGCGTTCGCATCCATAAGTGAACTTGGACTGAACTCAACGAGTTCGGATGCCTAGTTACATCTCTCGAACTCGAACTCAACTCAACGAGTTCGGACATTTGCATCCATAAGTGAACTCGGACTCAACTCAACGAGTTCGGATGCTCAACCATCCTAGTGACATGTCACTTGTATCCTAATCCATTCCTAAGGTTCAACGGGACCTTTTTCCCAATCATGTGTCTCAACCATCTTCTACGGAATGCCGATACCGATACTCGGTAGTATTTCACATTTTCCAAGTATATCACATAATTTGACATATTATCAAACAATTGTCACAAGTATGATATTTCATAATAATTATCATATCATTTAAATAACATTAAAACATTTAAAATAATAACTATGTTACCAACATTTACATATGAACTTACCTCGTATGCGAAAATGGCTACTTTTACCATTTCGTCCACAACTTGGTATTTTCCCCATTTTAGCCCAAATTTTAGTTTTCCTTGCTCTATCATTTAAAATATAGTCTAATTAGGACTCACATTATTCAAATTGACCCAAAATCATATTTTGGAAAAATTATAATTTTGCCCCTAAACTTTTGCATATTTACACTTTTGCCCCAGAGCTCGTAAATTAAACTTCAGCCTATTTTCTTATGTTTTATGACATGCTGATCATTTTTCCCTTCTATGGCAACATCAAATTCTCACTCTAACATGTACTTATGACTATTAGGTATTTTTACCGATTAAGCCCTTTTGCTCGTTTTCACTTAAAACCGAGTAGCACAAGTTGTCTAACATAATTTAAAACCTCATATTCTATCATAAAACACCAAAATACACAAATTTCACCTATGGGTATTTTTCCAAATATAAACCCTAGGTTAAATTATTGCTAGAATGGACTCCAAAAACGTAAAGAACTTGAAAAACGAGGCTAGAATGGACTTACAATCGAGCCTGGAAGCTTGAAAAACCCTAGCCATGGTTTCTCCTTGCTATATTCGGCCATGGGGTTGAAGATGAGCAAAATTGGCTTTTAATTTTGTATTTTAATTCATTTTACCCCTAAATGACCAAAATGCCCTTACTACTAAACTTTCCAAAAATTCCATCCATGTCCAATTTTTGTCCATAGACTTAGGAATTGGTAAAATTGCTATTTAAGACCTCCTAATTAATATTTCAAAACAATTTCATACTAGAAACTTCTAGAATGCAAGTTTTGCAAATTATTCGATTTAGTCCCTAATTTCAATTTAAGCACTTTATGCATAAAATTTCTTCATGAAATTTTCACACAATCATGCAATCATATCATAGACCTCAAAATAATCATAAAATAATTATTTCTATCTCGAATTTTTGGTCACGAAACCACTATTCCGACTAGGCCCAAAATTAGAATATTACAACTCTCCCCCCTTTAGGGATTTTCGTCCCCGAAAATCTTACCAGAAAAGTGGTCTTCACTTTTAATCTCATATTTGGTGCCAAAGAACTTTCACTTAGACTGTACCTCCAATACATCTCTTTAATTTCTCATATGATCTGAAAGCTTACAGTCTCAACTCTCAACTATTCTTAAATTTTCAACCCTTCTCAGTTTCCCATGATATCATGACATAAAACCCGGATCTCAACTTGATTTAATGGAGACCGAAATTCCATGAATCTGTCGAGTAGGAATTCATTCAATACAGATATGATTTATAGATCTCGCCAAACATTTAACAATAGGATACATCACATTTTCCTCTTTCTGCTATGGAATTAATTCTGATATGGCCTCAAGAATAATCCTTCTCATTTCCATCCCAATATCAACACTGACAAGGATAATTTTGATAGATTCCAATGCTCGGCTTTAACCCCTTTAACAACTCCGATTTTATGTAACATCGGATGCTCTAAACTATCACATTACCTCACTGTCTTAAAACACATCACAATTCATACAACAATACATTACTGAAAGTCAGGAAGTCTGTAACACCCCGAACCCGAGACCGACACCGGAGTCGAACACGAGGTGTTAACAGACTTTAAACCCCTTATAAAAAATATTTCCCAGACACTGCCAATCTGCGTACTAGTCGCTTTAAAAATCATATCTTGAGTTTCACAACTCGAAAATCAGTTTCGTGATTTTTCCCTGAAACTAGACTCATATACCCATCTACATATTTTTTTCTAGAATTTTTGGTCGGGCCAATTAGTACAGTTTATTAGTCAAAGTCTCCCATGTTACAGGGATCGACTACCCTGACCTTTGTGCATTACGACTTGGATATCTCCTTGTACAGGGCTCCAATACTGATGCCGTTTGTTTCTATAGAAACTAGACTCAGAGAGGAATCTATACATATATGGTATGACTCCTAATTATCTCTGGTTAATTTATAATGAATTTCCAAAGTCGGAACAGGGAATCCAGAAACCGTTCTGGCCCTGTCTCACGAGAACCTGAATATCTCTTAACATACAGTCCGTATGATTGTTTCGTTACTTTCCTATGAAAGTAGATTCATCAAGGTTTGTTTACATAATTTATTCACTATTTAATTCCCTTCCTACTATTTTTAGTGATTTTCCAAATCTACATCACTGCTGCTGTCAGCATCTGCCTTTAAGGTAGACTTTACCTATTTCATGGTTTCCATGATTCAACTAGCCCTTTTTGCATAAATAGCACAATTTATGAAAGTGATTAACCATCCCCGTGGCCAATCCTTGTCAAGCATATCCACACCAAATGATTATAACATTATACTCAAACACATATAAGCCATTTTCGCATGGCTATCCAAAATTTATACAAGTCCAAAGGGTCCACGACCCACAACAAACGGGTAGTCCTATACATGCCATTTCGAAGTTCAACCAAAATTGTACCAAAAGGGGGGGCTTTGATAGTGTGGGCGACTTTGACTTCAAGATCCCGAGTCCGATAGCTGGAGAACCAAATCTATAAAATAGAGGAGCAATGAAACGGAGTAAGCAATTTATGCTTAGTAAGTTTTGAGCAAGGAATTCCAGCACAACAATAGTATAGCATTCATATAGCTAAACGGATAATTTCATATGCACAAATTTACGATATCGTACTTGCTTCACATTATCAACCCTTATGTACATACACAAAAGATCAACTCAGCCAAAGGCCGGTAGCTCGTTTATCAACTGAGCGAATACTTATTTGTAAGGGCTCAACTAAATTCAAGCACATACGAAACATACCTCAATGTTGGGATGTTTCGAGAGTATTAACTGGAATTTTACAGCAAGTTCATTCATTCCCAAATCACGTACCTTCGGAATTTAACCGGATATAGCTCCTCGTTCAAATGCCTTCGGGACATAGCCCGGTTATAGTAATTCGCACAAATGCCTTCGGGACTTAACCCGGATTTAGTAACTCGCACAAATGCCTTCGGGCTTAGCCCGGAATTAGTATCTCGCACAAATGCCTTCGGGCTTAGCCCGGAATTAGTATCTCGCACAAATGCCTTCGGATCTTAGTCCGGATATTGTCACTTAGCACAAGCCTTCGGGACTTAGCCCGGACATCATTCAAATAACCATGCACATTTAACAATAAATCATGGCCCATTCGTATTTCATTTTCGTTAGCAAAACTCAAACACAAGACATTTATCATTCTTGCAAATTCGGCTCAATAGCCACACAAAGAGCATGATTTTAATTTGCTTAAAACATGATCTAATCACATCATAATTTAAGCTCTCTTACTCAAGAACTTACCTCGGGTGTTTTCGAACGATTCCGATAGCTATTCGACCACTTTTTCCTTCCCTTTATCGGATTTAGTTCCCCTTTGCTCTTGAGCTTAATTAAACAAATAAATTGATTTAATCATTTGAGCATCGAAAAGAGGAACACAAGGCACTTAGCCCATATTTATACATTAGACATTAAAGTCACATATGTACGGAATCATGAATCAAACTCAACATTTTAGCTAATTTTTCCCCCTTGGCCGAATATGCATGTCTATTTTGGGGCCGATTTCAACACTTAATACATTCTACAAGTATGGTCACTTGTATTGACTAAACACCCTTTTGTTTCAAGTTCAAAACTTGGCTAATACACACATACACACTAGTAAAGCATCCTCCCTTTCCATCAATTTAACACATGCATTGCTCATTAACATGCAAAAGTTATATTCGGCCTTAGCACACAACTTGCTAGCCGATTCTTCTCCATTTAGCAACCAATGCACATATGTGCTCACTCAAAAATGCTAAAAAGGAGGTTCAAGAATCATCAAGCCACCATCACATGCATCATTAACAAGCTTCATATTTAGCATGCAATGGCATTAACACAAACTCCACCTAGGTCGAATCTTAACTCATCCTCATGCCTCATCACCACAACATCAAACATCAACCAAGAATGATGCATCCATGGCCGAGTGTCATTTCCATCACATAGCAAGATTTAGACCATGGGCTAGGTAGAACTCAAGCTAACAACTAAAACATGCATGCATCTCATGGAACATCATCAAACATACCTTAGCCTAGCTACATGCATGGCCGAACCTCTTCAACCTTTCTTCTTCCTTCCTCCTTAAAATTTTTGGCCAAGGATGAACCAAAGGATGAGCATTTTTTTTTCTTTGTTTTTTTCTTTCTAGTTTCGGCTAAATGAAGATGAGAAAGGATGAACAAAAATTTTCTCCTTTCTTTTCTTTAGCTCACGGCAATGGGGGGGGGAAACAACTACACACATTTTTTTTGTATTCATCATACTCCTTTTCATTATTTTATGCCCATGCCCCTTATTTTATTTTTTTCCTACATACCTCACTAGGCCAACATGTTCCCAACATGTTTCCACCCATAGCATGGCCAACCACTAGCTCAAATTTTGGGTAATTTGACATGCAAACCCATCATTTTCACAACATGCATTAATAGACCATTTTAAATTAGCCTATCATATTTTCACCATGTCTCATATCAATCCCTATTTAATAATTTCTCATGCAATTGGCAAAATTGGAGAATGAAACTTCCACATACTCATGTACACACATAATAAGCATATAATATGGAAATCAATTATTTTTATGACTCGGTTTTGTGGTCCCGAAACCACTTCCCGACTAGGGTCAATTTTGGGCTGTCACAAAGTCTTTGCTCAATGTAGACTAGTCTAGTTCAGACGCTTCAGTTACCAATATTCTCATCTATTCGAACTCTGTCAACATGTAATAAACTTTTCAGCTTTCACAAGATGGAAACCTTATCATTCGTAGTGACTTAAACTAATATCCAACTCTTTTTAATAAATATACACTTCTCGTTCAAACTATTTACTCTTTTATCCATACAAAATGAAATTCTATTATCAGACTTGGGAAAAATAATCCTGACATAATTGTCACATGAAATCTTTCAAATAAATAATTTACCATACCGACTGAAACTCGCGCTTTTATCACCTATGCCTTTACTGATGTCAAATCCTTACACAGAAATTAGAAAAAATCCCAATACTAAAATTACCACATTACCAAGATCAAATTAGAAGTATAGTCATATTTGACATGATTATCACGAGCTGAAGAACCCACTTCGAACATGAGTCGGAATTGACAAATTATGGAACAAAGATAACAAGAAAACCGAATAAAGAAATCCAGGATAGAGAAACCCAGAATAAAGAAACCCAGAATAAAGAAATCCAGAATAAAGAGATCCAGGATAAAGAAACCCAAGATACGATACTATGCCAGAGAATCGAAAACCAAACTCATAGAGAAAATACAGAATACCTCGATAATTCTTCAAAGAAAGAAAGTCGAAAAGAAAACATCATTTAATCCCACTGGAATCAAAGATAACAAGAACAATATACCTTCCCATACATATATATCAGATGAAGCATCAAGTAGAAGAAACAGAATCATAATATCATATGTATTCTCTCATCAATTCTTATCAGACGAAATGAAATAGAATACCTGATGAAATAGAGCAATATAAATTATAAACCAGTCAGACTACCAATGCTTTCACCCAACACCAGAATTAGAAGACATTCCCATATAACAAGAATTTCTTCAGAAGATCAATAGCCATAGAAATATTTCTGAGAACGGGTAAACACATAGAACATCTCAAAAAAGACTGCTAAATCTGTCCAGTCATAACTGTCACACTCAGATAGTTCACATTTCAAATATCATTTCCCCAACTAGTTCTGCCATCACAAATTTCATATTAAACCATTCACTAAAGAAGGCCAGTTCTGAATAAATTTTGATTTACACTTTTCTCGACCTTGTACCTGAGTAATTCGATTTACCAAAGAGAATTCCTTCTCTAATTGGGACAGTGCATAACTCCAATAATCTTTACGTCAATCCGATACTTTACTGGCTCTGACTTTACTTATCAGCTCATTTTCAATCTCTGATCATACTTATAATTATTCTATCACTAAACTCTTTGGGTTCTCAACCGGAAACTTATTCAATACAAATCTCATGAAATTCCATTATAAGTACCACTTCGGTAAGGGGGAGGGGTTGTAGGACCTCTGACTCGACTTTCTTATACATACACATATGACACAACTTCCATCATCATAGTAACATCATCGAAATCATGTCATTCATTCATGTTGGCTTACACCAATTTTCCTATTGTCCCATTTAGACAATATACTTATGCATACATTCTATGTTTTCTAGACAGCTTTACTTATCCATTCATTTAATTAAATTAATTCATGCTCATGACATTATATAAGGCCAAACAAACATAGATATTTGCATCACAATCACAACTTTCATTTCGTGCATCATCATGTACATATCATTACAATCATATAATTCAGTCCAACAATTTAACATAGATAAGTTCATTTCATTATAATCCTTTATCTCATAAAAATTATATATCATTAACATTTATCAACATTCGATGTCCAAATCAAGACAAGGACATTTTCACTCGTATCATAATATTATGACCTTTATTCATACCTCTACTACTTTCTATTTATTCCGTTCATCTTATCAAGTAAGCCACATACACTACATCATATGAGCATTAAGCAAATATGAATATTTATCACATATGTATCATAAACTTTTATTCATACTTTTCTGAACCGAGACTTATCATCATCATAATTTTACTCAAATACCTTCACATAACATTGAACATGGTCGGCACAGCTCGGTTGGAGAGTACCTTGTCTAAATAAGACGGTACTCATACGCGTCGGAAGACATCACACTATCACAGATCAGTGGCATGTATAGCTAAACTTTTACACATGCTAGGTTAGTCCGAGAACTGACTAAACCTGCTCTGATACCACTAAATGTAACGCTCCATACTCGAGACCGTTTCTGGAGTTGAACACGAGGTGTTAACGGACTTAATTCATTACTTAAACAGCTGGCTAACTGCATCACAGTCGCTTTAAAAATCATATCTCGAGTTCCGAAACTCAAAATCCAATTCCGTAAATTTTTCCTAAAACTAGACTAATATATATACTAAATTTTTTCCAGAATTTTTTCTCGGGCCAATTAGTGCAATTTATTAGTTAAAGTCTCCCCTGTTTTAGGGTTCGACTACTCTGACCTCTGTGTCTTACGAATCAGATATCTCCCTGTACAGAGCTTCAATGACTATGACGTTTGTCTTTAATAAAACTAGACTCAATAAGGAATCTGTACATATAAATCATTACTTCTAATTATCTTTTTAAAATTTATGGTGAATTTACAAAGTCAGAACAGGGGATCCAGAAATCGCTCTGGCCCTGTTTCACAAAAATTTAAACATCTCATAAAATATAGCTCATATACCTGTTTTGCTTCTTCCATATGAAAATAGACTCATCAAGCTTCGATTCCATAACTTATTCATTATTTAATTCCATTTTTACTATTTTTAGTGATTTTTCAAATTCACGTCACTAATGCTGTCTGAATCTATTTTATGGTAAATTTTACCTATTTCATGGTTTCCATGGATTAGCTAGCAATTTGACATACATAACACTAAATATGATCATGATTAGCCATTCCAATGGCTAATCATTACCAAGCATTTCCATACCACTCAATAACCATATCATAAGACCATATATACAAAATGATTATAATGTTATACATGCCATACTCAAAATATACAAGCCATTATGCCAAGATGGTATACGGATAGTGTGAGCGAGCCTCCGACCGTTCCCGATTTCGAGCTGGCTTGTCAAAACTACAAGGAATGAAAAGGAGGGAGTAAGCATAAATGCTTAGTAAGTTCACATGCAAATAGCAAGTAACATAACTATATAAGCAAACATAAAACATCATTTGCATAATCATCACCGAGACATTCATATCACATTTTCTAAATATCATTCATCATCTTACGATCTTACCGTTGTTGTATCTATTTCCAACCTGAAAATCTGGTAGTTTAATTCTAAAGGGCCGAATGGTTAGTGGTTTCTTAAGTTAAGGTATTTATGTTGCAATTATACCTTTAGATGGATCCTTGGATGGTAATGGGCATAGATTATAAAATTCTATTATTATTTTACAAAGGTTAAATAAGTAATTTATCAAATAACATATAATAAGCTAATATTAAAGTATAGAATTCATTTTTATTATATCATCATCTTCCATTGCCAAAACTTAAAAGAAAAAGAAAAGAAAAGAGAGCTAGGGCATTCGGCAATTGTTGGAGCTCAATCAAGGTATCAAACTAGCTCAGTTTTTGATAATTTCTACGTTTTTGAGATCGTTGATTTGAGTACTACAAAACCCAAGCTTTAATTTTTTATTTTGATGAATATTTTGAGTTGTGCCATTGTTGATAGCTTGTGATTTTTGTTGTTTGATGATGAAAAATGAAAGATATGTTTTAGATTAACATATTTTGTATTGGAGTTTTTGATGATTTTGAGTAAATAGGACTTAATTGCAAAAATAATAATTTGAGGGACTTAAATGTGAAATTGATAAAATATGTGGACTTGTCTGAGCATGGTGCTATTCGACCTAACTTGGGTGTTGTGAAATTTTGTGCATTTTGTGTTTTGTGCAATAGGGACTAAATTGTAAAAATTATAAATGTTTGGGGTAAAATGGTAATTTGCCTATTTATGTGTTTTTGGACTAAAATGAATGAAAATATATTTGAATAAGCTTAATTTGAATATGTTTAGATCAAGAACTAAAGAAATAGGATTTGGATCGGGGAAAAACGAAAGTTGTCGACTAGCTGCTCGATTCCATTTTACGACGTCCGAGGTAAGTTTATAAGCAAATAAATGTGTTTATTGATAATATAACGTTATGTTTACATGCTGTTATAAAATGATAAGTTTAAATTATGGTATGGACGAATGTGATTGAATATGGTTACTACACTTCCGAGTTCGATTCGACTGAGATACGACCTCCGAAAGCCCCGTATGAACCTTAGGAATAGCTAGGATACATATGTCATGACTTAGGATTCCAATACATGTGTGCGAGTAAGTCCATGGCATCGATCTGTGATTTTGATATGTGTTTACGAGTAAGACCCTGTCTGGGACAGTGGCATTGATATGTGGCTACATGTAAGACCACGTCTGGGATGTTGGCATTGTACGATATATGTGTGATTATCTGAGTGTCCTACCCAATTCCAAATGGTTCATCGGGCAAAGGTAACTGTGATCGGATGTGTTAAATGAACAAAAGAAGTGACAAGTATGAATTAGCTTGCTAGATAGCAATGATAAGGTTTGTATGTGACTTGTTTGATAATTTAAGTAGCCAGGGTGTAAAGAGGATAGAAAATACATGATATAAACCTTGCAGCACAATTATGCATTAAACTATGCCATGCGCATATGACATTTTGACTTGTTATTTTATTTAAATTTTTGAATGCTTGGAATATTTGTCAAGTGTTTACGAATATGGGAGCATATTACCTTTTTCATATGATTATAGAAATTGATAAATAAATGCTAATAGTGAGTGTGTATTGTGATATACATATATATATGATAAATATTTATCTTATTACATGAGAATGACGTATCTATTATGTAAACCTATGAAGTGAAATGTTCTCTTTAATAAATGTGTTATTTTATGATTTAAATTTTGATAAACTCTCGAGACATGTGTTTACGATTAATTATATAATTCATATGTATTTGTTTAAGAATGTACTTTATTTCATAATACCTTGAGACTTTGTCCGGCGACGGACACGAGTTAGGGGTGTTACATTTTATTGGTATCAGAACTACGGTTTAGTCGGTTCTAGGACTACGTAGTGTGTGTGAGATTAGCTATAGATGTCATAATTATATATTGTGATAGTGTGATGACTTCTGACATTTGAAATTTGTTTTCATATAGTAAATGGATCCCGACAGAGCTGTAACTGATGATGTCGAGAGTGTAGCGCCTGCTCCCGCGCAAGGGACAGCGCAGGCTGATTCTCGACCGATTTCGTGTAATCCAGAGAGTGAGGCTAAACAAGCCTTCTATCAAATTATGAAGGACAGGTTCACTCAATATATCCGAACTAACCCGACTGTACAACAACCTCCACCCCCAATTAATCCATCTTCCATGCCTGCTGTACCTCAAGTAAGCGATCCATTGCGATTGATTAGACAACCTGTTGATAAAATCAGAAAACATGGAGCTGAAGAGTTTAAAGCCACCGATGATGATGATGATGCTGAGTGGGCTGAATTCTGGCTTGATAATACATTCGTGTGTTTGATGAGTTGTTCTATACTCCTGATGAATGTTTAAAATGTGTTATATCCTTGCTTCGAGACACAGCATACCACTTGTGGAATACCCTAGCATCAGTAATTCCGACAGAGCAGGTGACCTGGGAATTCTTTTAGACTGAGTTCCGTAAGAAATATATCAGTCAAAGATTTATCGACCAGAAGCACAAAGAATTTCTGGAGCTGAAACAAGGTAGGATGACATGACGGAGTATCAGCGGAAATTTGTG
Organism: Gossypium hirsutum; assembly: GCF_007990345.1. Lineage (NCBI taxonomy): Eukaryota > Viridiplantae > Streptophyta > Magnoliopsida > Malvales > Malvaceae > Gossypium > Gossypium hirsutum. The sequence goes on from NC_053436.1 coordinate 33,857,306, forward strand.
AGACTTAGCCGGTATGCCCGAGAGTGTGTTTCTACTGAAGCCATAGTGTGTAAAAGATTTGAAGATGGGCAAAATGAAGATATCAAAATGTTAGTTGGCATACTTGAGATAAAAGAGTTTGTAGTCCTTATTGAGCGAGCCTGCAAAGCTGAGGAGCTCGGGAAAGAGAAAAGAAAATTTGACTTTAAAGCTAGAGATGCACGCAAAAGAACATCCGGTAAGTCATTCCAGTCAGCATCAAAGAAATTCTAAGATGATTTTAGCCGTTCTAAAGCCACTTCAGGTTACTCCATACGGGATCAGAATAGGCCACCAGTGAGCTCGAGAGTTACCTCAATAGCGAGTGTGGGTAATACCAGATCAAATCAAATCGAGTGTAAGCATTGTGGTAAACGACATCCCGACAGTTGCAGGTTGCATGATCGGCTCTGTTTTAAATGTGGATCGACAGATCATTATATTTGAGATTGCCTAATGTTACCTGGGGAAAATCCAGTGCAGAATACGAGATCAGGTAATACTGCAGCTCGAGGTAGACTACCCAAAAATGTTGATAATACGAGTGGCAATCAGAGAGGGACTAAAGATACAGCAGTTAGATCTGAGGCTCGTGCACCTGCCAGAGCCTATGCTATACGTGCACGAGAGGAGGCTTCATCCCCAGATGTTATCACTGGTACATTCACTCTTTATGATACTAATGTAATTGCATTGATTGATCCTAGTTCTACTCATTCTTATGTATGTGAGACATTAGTATTCAGCAAGACTCTACCTGTTGAGTCTACTGAGTTTGTGATTAGAGTGTCAAATCCCTTGGGTCGGTGTGTTATGGCTGATAAAATGTGTAAGAATTGTCCTTTGATGGTTCAAAATCTGTGCTTTTTGGCTGATTTGATGTTGCTGCAATTTGATGAGTTCGATATAATTCTGGGTATGGATTGGCTGACTTTACATGACACTGTTGTGAACTGTAAAAGGAAGACCATTGATCTTCGGAGCCAGAATGATGAAGTTATTCGGATTGAATCTGGTGATTTGTATGGGTTACCAGCAGTGATTTCTTTGATTCTAGCTCAGAAAGATGTGAGAAAAGGGTATAAAGCTTATTTTGCCTATGTGCTTGACAGTAAAGCGGCTAAAAGAAATATTGGATTAGTACCTGTTGTATGTGAGTATCTGGATGTGTTTCCAGAAGAATTATGAAGACTGCCACCTATTCAGGAAGTAGAGTTTGGTATTGAGTTAATGCTGCCACCTATTTAGGAAGTAGAGTTTGGTATTGAGTTAATGCCTGGGATGACTCTGATATCTATAGCTTCATACAGAATGGCTCTTACAGAATTAAAAGAATTAAAAGCACAGTTGCAAGAATTGACAAATAGAGGTTTCGCGTGATCGAGTTTCTCTCCGTGGGGTGCACCTGTGTTGTTTGTGAAAAAGAAAGATGGAACTATGAGAATGTACATTGATTACAGACAGCTTAATAAGGTGACTATAAAGAATAAGTATCCGTTACCGCGGATTGATGATCTGTTTGACCAACTGAAAGGGGCTATAGTATTTTTGAAGATAGATTTGAGATCAGGCTACTATCAGTTGCGAGTTAAAGATTTAGATGTGCGAAAGACTGCCTTTAGAACAAGGTACGGACACTATGAGTTTTTGGTTATGCCTTTTGGACTCACTAATGCACCTGCTGTTTTCATAGATTTGATGAATCGGATCTTTAGACCTATCTGGACCGGTTTGTGGTTCTGTTTATAGATGAAATTTTAATTTACTCTTGTGATGAAGACAAACATGCCGAACATTTGAGACTTGTGTTGCAGACCTTGCAAGATAAGCAGCTGTATGTGAAATTTAGTAAATGTGAGTTTTAGTTAAATGAAGTCAGTTTTCTGGGCCATGTGGTACCATCATCAAGTATTCGGGTTGATCCGAGCAAAAGTTCAGCTATACTGGATTGGAAACCTCCGAAGAATGTTTCTGAAGTCCGAAGCTTTCTAGGACTTGCTGGTTATTATAGACGGTTCATGAAAGGTTTCTCTATAATTGCAACCCTGATGACAAAGCTATTGTAAAAATATGTTAAGTTCGAGTGGTCAGAGAAGTGCCAGAAAAGCTTTGATCAGTTGAAAGCCCTTTTGACAGAAGCTCCAGTGCTAGTTCAGCCAGAATCGGGTAAAGAATTTGTTATCTATAGTGATGCATCATTAAATGGTTTGGGTTGTGTTCTGATGGAGAAAGGCAGAGTGATATCTTATGCCTCAAGACAATTGAAGCCACATGAAAGGAACTATCTTACATGTAACAACCCTTACCCGTACCCAAGTCCGGGATAAGGTACGAGGTGTTACCGGACAAACATACAAACATTAAACTAAAATACGGGCCATAAAATTTCATTCATATTTCAAAACATTCATTCACTTACACATAGTCCCTTATTTGAGTCTACGAAGCCCAAAACATACTTTAGAAAGGGTTCGGGACTAAACCGAGAACTTACAAAAATCTTGGAAATTTCATGCTTTAAGGCTCCACATGCCCGTGTCCCAAGTCGTGTTCCATACACAGCTGAGACACATGGTCGTGTCTTTGCCTGTGTGGAATATACCTAGGCTATTTTCCAAGCTTTGGTCAACCTTAATCTCTTACACATTTATACAAAATCAAAAGCATATAACATGGTATTCATTTAATGATTAAATATTCTCAATTAAACCACAAACATAGCATTTGTATGTCATCATACATGTGTCTCTCATACTCATTTTACCTTGTTTATTATAGTACCACTTATACATTTATACCAAGATTATCATCCTACAAAATATCTTCAGCTTAATCATCAAGCATTCATATTTAAAACTAGACCATATCTTTATAAAATACCACAATTCAGATATGCAAAATAACATGTTTGCCTGAAACATTTCAATTCAACTCCATACCCAACAAGCATTACATTGAGACTAGTCATATATATATACATGTCATGATACATATCATTCTCTTTTTGTTTTCTTATAAACACATATCATTTATTTCATTATATCAATATTTCATATACCATAGTTTCCATGTATTCCACATATATTTATTTTCCTCCACCTCCTCTCCATTCCACATCCTTAATGTATATAGCATTCTTGCAAGTACGATTTCACAATTTACTAATAAATGCTCACATCAAACTGTCCACACTAGTCATAGTCACTTACTTATTTATAATTCGAGCTACAGAGCTCCAAATTAAGATCCGTAAATTTCCCCTAAAACTAGACTCACATATCTTTCCACTATATAATTTTCATAATTTTTGGTTTATCCAATTAGTACATTTTATTCATTAAAATTTCCCCTATTTCACTTTCTGACAGTTCTGACCTCTCTTCACTAAAAATTAATTATCTCACAGTACAGAACTCGGATAATGTTCTTGTTGATTTATCTTGAAAATAGACTCATTATAGATTTTAAAAATATAAGTTAATTCCTATAATTATTTTTATCCAAAATTTTGTGATTTTCCAAAGTCAGAACAGGGGATCACGTAATCATTCTGAACCAGCCTCACAGAAACATAAATATCTCAAAATATAGAACTCCTTTTCTTGCTATGTTTCTTTTATATGAAAATAGACTCATTAATATTTAATTTGATTTCTCATTCAGTCTCTGATTTAGTTTATACTATTTTTGGTGATTTTTCAAAATCACATCACTGCTACTTTCCAAAATAGTTTTATTGCTAATTCACTTTTTCACATTTTCTTTGTATTAACCTCATTTTAACATACATATCATAAATCATTTTCACCACATTTCATACATCACAAGTATAGGCCCATGATCACAAGGTCACCATAAAATCATCCTTATGTATAACTTACTTGTTTATAACCTCACCACATCCTGGTCACTTAATGAACACATCATTCACATAATCAAGTTCCTGCACTTATTCATCACAAAACTCACAAAGCAATACATAGAGAGTCTCCCGTTGAACACTTCGGATCAATCCTCGATACTTGGTGGTTACAGCACATAGCTCCACCCATCATATAGTTCGGCTCTCTTATACACATGGTAAACACTCAGTACCACCCATGTGACCTAGCCAATTTATCTCGTAGCTCTCTTGTATACATGGTGTCTTTCACCTGGAACCACGCATGCGACCTAACTACATATATCCCGTAGCTCTCTTGTCTACATGGTGTACACATAGTATCACCCATGCGACCTAGCTACATCATAATGTCTTGTAGCTCTCTTGTACACATGATGTGCACTCAGCACCATACATGTGACCTAGCTACATACTATCTGTATCATCCAATCTTTCCGAAGGTTCAACCGGGATTTCTCTCTCTTTTCCAACAATTTCACCAATCAAGTAATTATCCACAAACATATTTTCAATATTATTATAAAATATCATAATACAAGTAATATTGATGTATTACTTACATATAAACTTACATCTCATTTAATATCAAGGCAATAACATTAAATTACACATTGCCTTATTAAAAATCATATGAACTTACAATTTCCCATAATATCCATAGTCATAGAAATCACATTTATGTATGATAATTCAATGCACTTCATGTACCATAGACATATTTTTAAATCAATTTATAAACTTGGCACCATAATAATTCAATTAATTCACTAAATTTAACTTTCAAATATAAATTACAGCATTATTGCTGTATTATTATCATACCAACTTACATACTTTCAACACCTCGAAAATCATAATGAATATATCAATTTTACATTGAAACATGCATAAATTAATGCTTATTATACATATGAACTTACCTCGATACTAAAACGGCCATTTTACCAACTTTCCCAATTTTCGATTTTTATCTCATTCTAGGTTCAAATCTCGTTTTTTGGGATCTAAAACATCATATTTTACTTATTTAATTAATGTACTATTCAAAACAGTCCTTAACTCAAACTTTGGAAAAATTACAATTTTGCCCTAAACTTTTGCATATTTACACTTTTGCCCCTAGGCTCGGGAATTAAACTTCATCCCTTATTCTTATATTTTATGACATGCTGATCACTTTTCCCTTCTATGGCAACATCAAATTCTCACTCTAACTTATACTTATGACTATTAGGTATTTTTACCGATTAAGCCTTTTTACTCGTTTTCACTCAAAACCGAGTAGCACAAGTTGTCTAACATAATTTAAAACCTCATATTATATTATAAAACAGCAAAATAAACACATTTCACCTATGTATATTTTTCCAAATATGAACCCTAGCTTAAATTATTGCTAGAATAAGCTTAATCAAATTACCGGGATTCAAAAAACATAAAGAACTTGAAAAACGGGGTTATAACGGACTTACTATTGAGCTTGGAAAGGTTGAAAACCCTAGCCATGGCTTTCCCCATTCTAATTTCAGCCTCCATGAGAAAGATGAGTCAATTTTGGCTTTATTTTCCCTTTTTATTTCTTTTAATTACCAAATGACCAAAATGCCCTTCCTTACTAAACTTTCAAAAATTCCATCTATGTCCAATTTTTGTCCATCACTTAGAAATTGGTCAAATTTCTATTTAAGACCTCCTAATTAATATTTCAAAGCAATTTCATACTAGAAACTTCTAGAATGCAAGTTTTGCAACTTATTCAATTTAGTCCCTAACTTCAAATTGAGCACTTTATGCATAGAATTTCTTCATGAAATTTTCACACAATCATGAAATCATATCGTAGACCTCAAAATAATCATAAAATAATTATTTCTATCTCAAATTTTGTGGTTCCGAAACCTCTGTTCCAATTAGACCCAATTTTGGGCTATTACACTACACACGACATAGAATTGGCAGCTATTGTTTTCGCCCTAAAAATTTGGCGTCACTATTTGTTCGGTGAGAAATGTCATGTCTATTCTGATCACAAAATCCTGAAATACTTGATGACTCAAAAAGATCTGAATTTGAGACAACGTCAACGGTTAGAATTACTAAAAGACTACGAGCTTGTGATTGATTACCAGCCGGGAAAGGCTAATGTTGTTGCTGATGCTTTAAGCCAAAAATCACTGTTTGCTTTGCAAGCAATGAATACGCATATGGCTATGTTAGATGATGGTTCAATAGTAGCTGAATAGAAAGCTAGACTATTATTTGTTCAACAAATATGTGATGCCCAGAAGGTTGATAATGAATTGATTGCAAAACGAGCTCAGTTTGAGACGGATGCTGATTCAGAGTTCAGAGTTAATGCTGATGACTGTTTGAGGTTCAGAGACTGAATATGTGTTCTGAGGAATTCAGAGTTGATTCAAATGATTTTAAATGAAGCTCACAGCAGTCGATTATCTATTCATCTAGGTAGTACAAAGATGTATAATGATCTGAAACGGCTTTTCTGGTGGCATGGTATGAAACGAGACATTTTCGACTTTGTTGCAAGATGTTTAGTCTGTCAACAAGTAAAACCTGAACATCAAGTGCCTTCAGGATTACTTCAGTGTATCATGATACCTGAGTGGAAATAGGATAGAGTTACGATGGATTTTGTATCTGGTTTATCAGTGACACCGAGCAAGAAAGATGCAATCTGGGTTGTTATTGATAGATTGACTAAATCGGCTCATTTAATTTCGATACGTACAGACTACTTACTGGATAAATGATGTATGCACGCCCGGGGCTTCCTCAAGTGCATATCAAGATTCAATTATGCTTCCAAAAACACCCATAACTCGAGCTTGTGCTAAGCATTTCTTAGAAGCTGTTTTAGCTTCTAATGCAAAACCTTGGTTTGAAACAAGGGACAATACTCACAAAATCAGCTCGAAGCAACTATCCAAAGAACCTGTGCATTGTTGGCAAGCTGATCCTAGCTCATTTCTAGCTCCTCGAGCTCTATCCAGCTCAATTCAGCTCATTTGAGCTTGTTTCAGCTCGTTTGAGCTCAACCGAGCTTACTTTCAGCTCGTTCTTTATTTCAATAAATTAAACTAAGTTTTAGTTTTATACTAATTAGTTTGCTACAACTCAATAACAAAAATCCTAGCTCAAATAATTTCATTAAATGTTTTCATTTAGTTTGAGCTAGCTGAATTAATAAGCTAGTTAATTTTAATTTAATTTGTCCTAATTAATTAAGTTGTTATTTAAGTTGTTAGTTGTTGTTTAATTATGATTAAACGATATAATTAAATGTGCTCATGTCTTTGTAGGTTCAGCCGATTATGGAGGTACATTAAAAGCTAGGTGCATGTACGAACAAGTTCAATGCATTGGGAAATTCATGCATGTTTCGGTTCAATGTTTGGAGGAATTAAGTTCATGTTCATGGATGGCTTGGATACATGTATATGGATTAATACCATACATTCCCACTTGGATGATACAACGAATCCATGAAGATACATTCACTTTGGACGTCACACATGCATGAATGGAAAGTATTTAATGAATGTTCATGTACGACCAGATTCAAGTCCCCCTTCTAGTTCCATGCATGGTCGAATGTATGTGGATGAACCATCGATGTTCCTAAGTGCTTATTCGGCCAAAAGGTAGCTACAAATTAATTTCTAAATTCAATTCATGAATGAAGCCTAAGAAAAGATGCATGGACAGCAAGCTACAATGAATGAGAGAATGCATCTAGTTCTTGATACATGAATCGTTTGCTGCCCAAATGACTTCCCTAGGTGTCTATTCGGCCAAAAGACACTTCTTTAATGCTCCAATCAATCCATGGACGAATTTAGACAAGCTATTAAGCTGCCATTTATTCACATTCATCCAAGTCAATTTTTCTTAACCATGAAGCTGCCCATTGAAGTTCCAATCAGCCGAATGTGGACTCAACCCTTTAATGATTCATTCTAGAATATTCTAGTGCATTCTTAGCTAAATTACTTAGCCTTTAAGCTAGTTAACTTGACCATTCGGCTATCACTTGTTAGACTATAAATAGTTTGTTTATTTCTTTGTAAAATGACTTTTGCCAATTTGTTAATGAACATTGTTCTTGTAAGGTTGCTTCCTCTCATATCTCATACAAGTTTCGAAAGACTTATCTAGTTTGTGCTAGTGGCGTCAATCGACCTTGTTTGAACTTATCACCAATCTTGGTGTGGTGTTCACCTATCTTCTATTCCATCTTTCCATCTTAACAATATAGGAACCAGGGTGACACTTTTTAGTGTTGAATCATTCCTGAAGTTAAGTTCGATATTCCATCCCCATTTTCCCAAATTTCTTTCTTTCATCACTAAAACTGAACCACCTTTCCAACAACCATCTTTGCTGCCCTTAGCCAAACCTATCACTATTCTTACACTTACTGAAACCTTTCGCTTATTCAAACCTATCCATTCACTTCAACTTCCAAAATCGAGGCACGAACGACTCTTCTCGTCTACGATCGGGCAACTATATGAATTCAACTCAATCACCCGAGTCGGATCACATCAATAAACTGGTTGAATTGTATGTTTCTCAAATTGTGAGATTACATGGTGTGACTATATCTATTGTTTCGGATAGAGATCCAAGGTTTACATCGTGGTTTTGGAAGAACTTGCAAGATGCCCTGGGTACGAAATTATATTTTAGTACTACTTTCCATCCGCAAACAGATGGCCAGTCTGAGCGAATCATTCAAATACTTAAGGATATGTTGAGATGTTGCATTCTCGAGTTTGAAGGTATGTGGGAACGATACCTGCCTCTGATTGAATTCGCGTATAATAACAATTATCAATCGAGTATCAAAATGGCACCTTTTGAAGCTTTGTATGCTTGTAAATGTCGTATGCCATTGTACTGGACTGAACTCAGTGAAAATAAGATACACGAAGTTGACTTGATTAGAGAAACTGAACAAAAAGTAAAAGTGATCAGTGAAATTTTGAGAGCAGCGTCGAATCGTCAGAAATCTTATGCGGACCTGAAACATAAAGATATAGAGTTTTAGATCGGAGTAAAGTCTTTTTGAAAGTCTCACCGTGGAAGAAAATACTCAGATTCAGTCATAAAGGAAAATTGAGTCCGAGGTTTATTAGGCCGTATGAGGTTATAGAGCGCATTCGGCCAGTTGCTTACAGACTATTGATGCCACCTGAGTTAGAAAAGATCCACAATGTATTCCATGTTTCAATGCTTCAGAGGTATTGATCTGATCATTCACATGTGATTAGTCTGTCTAAGATTGAAATTCAGCCTGATCTGACCTCTGACAGCCCAAAATTGACCCTAGTCGGGAAGTGGTTTCGGGACCGCTAAACCGAGTCACCGAAAGGTTTGAATGTGATGTTTATTGTCTAGAATATGTAATCATGAACGTGTGAAAATTTCAAGCTTCGATTTAGTCGATTGCATGTGAATTTAGTCAATAGGACTTATATGAGAAAATTTTAAAATGTGATAGGTCAATGCATGAGGACCTATTAGTGCATGTGGAAGAAAAAGGGGACTTGCATGTCAAATTCCCCCTCCCTAATATGTAGTGGCCGGCCATGCTATGGGTGGAAACATGTCACCAACATGTTGTATTAGTGATGTATGGTAAGGGAAATAAAATATTAAGCATGATAATTAAATAATGAAAGGAAGGGTGATGGAAAAAAAAATAATAATGGTCTCACCCCCTTGTTGCCGTGAATTGAAGAAAGAAAACAAAAAAAAAGTGTTCATTCTTGAACATCCTTGGCCGAATAGAGGAAAGAAAGGAAGGGGGAAGAGCTTGAGAAAATCGGCTATGGTGGTTTGCTAGACTAAGGTATGTTTGATGTTGTCTTTGAGATGCATGCATGTTTTAAATAGCCCATGTTCAAATCTTGAATCTTGTTGATAACATGAGCAATCGGTCATGAGAAAGTGTTCAAGGAATGGTTGTTGTTCATGTTATTTGGATGAGAAATGGTGAGTTTTGTTGTTTCATGTTAAAGTTAGGTGAATGATGATAGAGGAGTGTTTGAACTATAAAAAAAAAAAGAATCGGCTACCTTGTTATGAGCTAGGGCCGAATGTGAGTTTGGTTGTGTTTGAATATTACATGCTTGGTAGAATGGTGGATGAAGGTGCCGAATGTATGTTGGATTGATAGAGTCTCCAAATTGATTTTATGTGTGTATGCATGACCGAATATACGTGGTCACATGAGTAAGGAAATGAGTTATTTGATATGTGGTAAAAGTTAAGTACTAAATCGAAGGTTGCTAAAATTGCCATTTCTTTAGCCGAATATGTGCTTGATCAATGAAGGAATTGTTGAAGAATATAGGTGAACTTGGTGAGAGTATTCGGCCTAGTGTATAAATGATATGAAGATTTTAGGAAATTGTTTTGGTTAGGTGTATGTATGATTAAGTATATTCGGCAATATACTTAAAGTGGGTACATGATATTACATTATAATTATTGAGCTTAAGTATATGGATATGTGTATATGTGGTCATATAATGACATCTTGGTTTGAAAATTTAATGATGTGTGATTGCCGGATGTGATAAATAAATTCATGTTATTGGGTTAAATATTGAATACTCTTATTTGTATTATTTAAGCTCAAGAACCTAAAGGAGAGGCGTCCAACAAGGGGAAATCGAAGGTCATCGAGTAGCCGACTCGGAATTATTTTACCCAACATAAAGTAAGTCATTAAGCATGTAGTTGGTATTATTTCAAATGGTCATAATGTGTATGTATTGATGCTGATTGGAATGAATAAATATACATATATATATATGCATGTACGTATGTGATGATGAAATTGTTGAATGAAAGAAAAGAAGTAAGATGTACTGAGTTGTTGATCTCGGCACTAAACGTGCGGGATGACCATTTATGACCATGAGATTGGCGCTAAGTGCGCGGGATTAAATTGTACAGCACTAAGGGTGCGATTCGACTATGTTGCACTAAGTGTGCGAAATGAATATGATGCACTAAGTGTGCGAATTGACCATGCGGCACTAAGTGTGCGAGTTTGACTATGTAGCACTAAGTGTGCGATTTGATTACGTAGCACTAAGTGTGCGAGTTGATTATATAGCACTGAGTGTGCGGGCTCAATATACATTCGTGAATCATTATGGACACTATGTGTGCGACACTATTGAGTCGATCGCGGACAGCGGATCGGGTAAGTGTCTTGAGTACGTGGCTAATAGGTGCTATGCTTATACTTGGTGTTGAGCTCGGTAAGTTCGAACCTATGTGACAAACATACTTGAAGTCACGTACATAAAATTTATCGTAGGATGGGTGAAAGGCCGTATAGTCGTTTGATTGTAACGAAAATAAATCGATTTATGAAAATGCTTCAATGTCCTATTGATGAGTATATAGAATGTGAATGCATGAATTGATATGAAATTGAATCGATAGGTTGGAGGAACTATGGTATGGTTCGGTATGGATGGAGTAAATTGTCTCGTTCCATTTTGTTTCCTCTTGTGATAATGTTATTGATAGATGGTAGTGCATTGCTTATGACTTACTGAGTTATAAACTCACTCGATGTTTCCTTGTCACCCATTATAGGTTGCTTGGACTCATCTATTTTTGCGGGGTCGGGCCGTCATCGAAGTCATCACACCGGATAGCAAGTTTTGGTATTTTCTTCTTAGTTGGCTTAGAAGAACATTTTGGCATGTATAAGCTATTACGTTGTGTTTGAATTTTGGCATGTAAACTTTAAGCCATGCAAAAATGGCACGAATGTTCGATTGAGTTGGATCAAGGGTAGGCATGAAATGGACCTAGTTACTTTCGTAACAGATGCTGGCAGCAGCAGTGTCATGAGATTGAAAAATCACTAAAAATAGTAGGAGTGGAAGTAATTGATGAATAAATTATGTAATCGAAGCTCGATGAGTCTGTTTTCATGAGGAAGTAACAAAAAGATCATATGGGCAGTATATTAAGAGATAATCAGATTTTTGTGGGACAGGGCCAGAACGGTTTCTGGATTCCCTGCTCCGACTTTGGAATTTCATTAAAAATTAACCAGAGATAATTAGGGGTCGTACCATATATGTACAGATTCCTCTATGAGTCTAGTTTTCATAGAAACAAACGGCATCAGTATTGGAGCCCCGTGCAGGGAGATATCCAAGTCGTAATGGGCAAAGGTCAGTGTAGTCGATCCCTGCAACTTGGGAGACTTTGACTAATAAACTGTACTAATTGGCCCAACCAAAAATTCTAGAAAAAAATACATAGATGGGCACATGAGTCTAGTTTCTGGGAAAAATTACGAAACTGATTTTCGAGTTACGAAACTCAAGATATGATTTTTAAAACGACTAGTACACAGATTGGGCAGTGTCTGGAAAATAAATTTTGTAAGGGGTTAAAGCCAGTTAACGCCTCGTGTTCGACTCCGGTGTCGGTTTCGGGTTCGGGGTGTTACATTTTATTGGTATCAGAACTATGGTTTAGTCGGTTCTAGGACTACCATAGCACGTATGAGTCTAGCTATACATGCCATAATGTTAATGTTTAAAAGGGTGATGACTTCTGACGGTTGAAATGTTTTTGTTTTGATTAGTAAATGGATCCCGGTGAAGAAAGAACCCTAGCGGATGACGTTGAGAGCGTAGCGGCTGCTCCTGCACAAGGGACGCCGCCTATTGAACCTCAGTCATCTGCGAATAATCAAGGTGAGGGGGCTAAACAAGCCTTCTTTACCATGATGAATGAGTGGGTCGCGCAATATGCCCGAACCAACCCGGCTGTCCAACAATTCCCAAATTTGAATAATCCACCCCAAGAGCCTGTAATGCCATCAGTCGCTGATCCTGTGAGGCTGAGTAAGCCACCTGTAGACTTGATTAGGAAGCATGGGGCCGAGGAGTTCAAGGCCATAGTAACTGATGATGCCGAAAGGGCCGAGTTCTGGCTTGATAATACCATTCGGGTGTTCGATGAATTGTCATGCACACCCGATGAATGTCTAAAATGTGCCGTATCTTTGTTGCGAGACTCAGCCTACTATTGGTGGAGGACCTTGATTTCCATAGTCCCGAACGAGCAAGTAACTTGGGACTTCTTTCAAACGGAATTCCGGAAGAAATTTATTAGCCAACGGTTCATTGACCAGAAGCGTAAGGAGTTCTTGGAACTCAAGCAAGGCCGTATGACTGTATCTGAATACGAACATGAATTCGTAAGACTTAGTAGGTATGCCCGGGAGTGTGTAGCTGATGAGGTTGCTATGTGCAAAAGATTTGAGGAAGGATTGAATGAAGATTTAAAGCTACTAATGGGTATTTTGGAAATAAAAGAATTCGTAACACTAGTCGAACGAGCCTGCAAGGTGGAAGAACTTGGAAAGGAGAAGAGGAAGGCTGAATTTGAAGCTAGAGATTATCGTAAAAGATCGACGGGTAAAGCTCCGTTCTCAGCTGTAAAGAAGTTCAGGGAGGACATTAATAAGTCGAGGGCGACTGCGGGAATTTCCATCAGGGCAAGACCATCGATGGGCTCCCGAGCTACTTCGGTAGCTAGTGTGGGCAATAATCGTCACGAGAAACCTGAATGTCCCCAGTGTGGAAGACGACACCTAGGTGAATGTTGGGGCAAGTCTACTAGCAGGGCCTGTTACGGATGCGGTTCGAAGGACCACCTCATTAGAGATTGCACGGAGCTGGATGAGAAGAATAAGATTCAAGGTGCAAGACCTAGTGGAGTGACATCTAGAGGTAGACCACCGAGAATTTTTGGAGGCAGGGGTGGTAGTCAGAGGGGGGCTTCTGATACGGCCGATTGCGCCGAGAACCGTGCTCCTGCTAGAGCATATGCCATTCGCGCACGAGAGGAGGCATCCTCCCCCGACGTCATCACTGGTACCTTCACTCTCTTTGATACTAATGTGATTGCATTGATTGACCCTGGTTCTACTCATTCATATGTATGCGAAACCTTAGCAACCAGTAAGACTCTACCTGTTGAGTCTACTGAGCTCGTAATTCGAGTATCAAACCCTTTGGGCCAATGCGTACTTGTTGATAAAGTGTGTAAGAGATGCCCTCTAATAATCCGAGAATCCTGTTTTCCGGCCGATTTGATGCTTTTGCCGTTCGACGAGTTTGATGTTATTCTTGGTTTGGATTGGTTAACCGCGCATGATGCGGTTGTGAATTGCAAAAGCAAGACTATCGATTTGAGGTGCGCAAATAACGAAATAATCCGAGTTGAGTCTGCGGACTTAAGGGGGTTGCCAGCTGTAATATCAGCAATGTTGGCCCAGAAATATGTAAGGAAAGGGTGCGAAGCATACCTCGCGTATGTACTTGATGACAAAGAGTTAAAAAGGAAACCCGAATCGGTGCTGGTGGTCTGTGAATACCCGGATGTTTTTCCTGAAGAGTTACCGGGTTTGCCACCTGTTCGGGAGGTAGAGTTTGGTATTGAGCTTGTACCTGGAACTACGCCTATTTCGATCGCTCCGTATCGTATGGCACTAACCGAGTTAAAAGAGTTGAAAGCTCAGTTGCAAGAATTGACGGATAGAGGTTTCGCTCGACCGAGTTTCTCACCTTGGGGTGCACCAGTATTGTTCGTGAAAAAGAAGGACGGAACCATGAGGTTGTACATTGACTATCGTCAACTGAATAAAGTGACGATAAAGAATAAGTATCCGTTACCGCGTATTGATGATCTGTTCGATCAATTAAAGGGAGCATCGGTGTTTTCAAAGATAGATTTGAGATCGGGTTATTATCAGTTGCGGATTCGAGATTCGGACGTACCCAAAACTGCTTTCAGAACGAGGTACGGTCACTACGAGTTCTTAGTGATGCCGTTCGGGCTCACTAATGCCCCTGCGGTGTTTATGGATTTGATGAATCGGATCTTCAGGCCGTATTTGGATCGGTTCGTAGTTGTGTTTATTGATGACATCTTGGTCTATTCAAGAGATGAGACCGAACATGCTGAGCATCTGAGGCAAGTGTTGCAAATTTTGCGGGATAAGCAGTTATATGCTAAGTTCAGTAAGTGTGAGTTCTGGTTAAGAGAGGTTAGCTTCTTGGGTCATGTGGTATCCGCATCGGGTATTCGAGTTGACCCGAGCAAAATTTCAGCCATACTTAACTGGAAGCCTCCGAGAAATGTTACCGAAGTCCGGAGCTTTCTAGGGCTCGCCGGTTATTACCGACGATTTGTCAAAGGTTTCTCGATGATAGCCACACCAATGACGAAGCTACTTCAGAAGGATGTTAAGTTCGAATGGACGGAGAAATGTCAGAAAAGCTTCGATCAACTGAAAACTCATCTGACTGAAGCTCCAATTTTGGTGCAACCCGAATCGGGTAAAGAGTTTGTCGTTTATAGTGACGCATCCCTACTTGGGTTGGGTTGCGTATTGATGCAAGAAGGTCGAGTTGTGGCCTATGCGTCGAGACAATTGAAGCCACACGAGAGAAATTATCCGACCCATGATCTCGAACTAGCCGCCATTGTGTTTGCATTGAAAATATGGCGACATTATTTGTTTGGTGAGAAGTGCCATGTGTTTTCAGATCACAAAAGTCTCAAATATTTGATGACTCAACGAGACTTGAATCTGCGACAAAGACGTTGGCTTGAGTTGTTGAAAGATTACGAGCTTGTCATTGATTACCACCCGGGAAAGGCTAATGTGGTTGCGGACGCCTTAAGCCGGAAATCACTGTTTGCTTTGCGAGCGATGAATGTACACTTGTCTGTTCTACCTGACAATGTGTTAGTAGCTGAATTAAAAGCCAAACCATTATTGACTCATCAAATTCGTGAAGCTCAGAAAGTCGATGATGAATTGGTTGCAAAACGGGCTGAGTGTGTTCCGAACAAGGAATCGGAGTTTCAGATTGATGATGATGGTTGTTTGAGGTTTAGAAGTCGTTTGTGCGTTCCAAGGAATTCGGAACTCATTCCGATGATCCTGAACGAAGCCCATTGTAGCCGAATGTCAATTCACCCGGGGAGCACGAAAATGTACAACGACTTGAAACGTCAGTTTTGGTGGCATGGTATGAAGCGAGACATCTCCGACTTTGTTTCGAGATGTTTAATATGTCAACAGGTGAAAGCGGAACATCAAGTGCCTTCAGGATTACTTCAGCCGATCATGATACCCGAGTGGAAATGGGACCGAGTCACAATGGACTTTGTGTCCGGACTGCCATTGTCCGCAAGTAAGAAGGATGCGATTTGGGTTGTTGTTGATAGGCTGACTAAGTCGGCTCACTTTATCCCCGTGCGTACGGATTTTTCATTGGATAAACTAGCCGAATTGTATGTCTCTCAGATTGTGAGATTACATGGAGTACCTATTTCTATCGTGTCGGATAGAGATCCGAGATTCACCTCACGATTTTGGAAGAAATTGCAAGAAGCTTTGGGTACCAAGCTGCATTTTAGCACCGCTTTTCACCCCCAAACCGATGGTCAATCCGAGCGGATAATTCAGATACTTGAGGATATGTTGAGATGTTGCATCCTCGAGTTCAGTAGTTCATGGGAACGGTATTTACCTTTGATTGAATTCGCTTACAACAACAGTTTTCAATCAAGTATTAAGATGGCACCTTATGAGGCTTTGTACGGTCGTAAATGCCGTACGCCATTGTTTTGGACCGAGCTTGGTGAAAGTAAATTTTTGGAGTTGATTTGATTAAAGATGCCGAACAAAAGTAAAGGTAATCCGTGAGAGTCTGAAGGTAGCCACAGATCGTCAAAAATCGTATGCGGATTTAAAGCGAAAGGACATTGAATATCAGGTGGGAGATAAAGTGTTTCTTAAAGTGTCACCTTGGAAGAAGGTACTCAGATTTGGCCGTAAAGGCAAGTTGAGCCCGAGATTCATTGGGCCGTACGAAATTTCCGAACGAGTGGGGCCGGTTGCATATAGATTGATTTTGCCCCCTGAACTTGAAAGGATGCACGATGTCTTCCATGTTTCAATGCTTCGACGTTATAGATCCGATCCGTCACATGTGATTAATCCCTCAGAAGTTGAAATTCAATCTAACTTGAGCTATGAAGAAGAACCGATTCGTATCCTAGCTCGTGAAGTGAAAGAGTTGCGAAATAAAAGGGTTCCGTTGGTTAAGGTGTTGTGGCTCAAACACGGGATCGAGGAAGCAACCTGGGAACCCGAGAGCTCGATGAAAGAACGATATCCAAACCTATTTACTGGTAAGATTTCGAGGACGAAAATTTCTTAAGTGAGGGAGAGTTGTGACAGCCCAAAATTGACCCTAGTCGGGAAGTGGTTTCGGGACCGCAAAACTGAGTCACCGAAAGGTTTGAATGTGATGTTTATTGTCTAGAATATGTAATCATGAATGTGTGAAAATTTCAAGCTTCGATTAGTCGATTGCATGTGAATTTAGTCAATAGGACTTATATGAGAAAATTTAAAATGTGATAGTCAATGCATGAGGACCTATTAGTGCATGTGGAAGAAAAGGGACTGCATGTCAAATTCCCCCTCCCTAATATGTAGTGGCCGGCCATGCTATGGGTGGAAACATGTCACCAACATGTTGTATTAGTGATGTATGGTAAGGGAAATAAAATATTAAGCATGATAATTAAATAATGAAAGGAAGGGTGATGGAAAAAAAAATAATAATGGTCTCACCCCTTGTTGCCGTGAATTGAAGAAAGAAACAAAAAAAAAGTGTTCATTCTTGAACATCCTGGCCGAATAGAGGAAAGAAAGGAAGGGGGAAGAGCTTGAGAAAATCGGCTATGGTGGTTTGCTAGACTAAGGTATGTTTGATGTTGTCTTTGAGATGCATGCATGTTTTAAATAGCCCATGTTCAAATCTTGAATCTTGTTGATAACATGAGCAATCGGTCATGAGAAAGTGTTCAAGGAATGGTTGTTGTTCATGTTATTTGGATGAGAAATGGTGAGTTTTGTTGTTTCATGTTAAAGTTAGGTGAATGATGATAGAGGAGTGTTTGAACTATAAAAAAAAAAGAATCGGCTACCTTGTTATGAGCTAGGGCGAATGTGAGTTGGTTGTGTTTGAATATTACATGCTTGGTAGAATGGTGGATGAAGGTGCCGAATGTATGTTGGATTGATAGAGTCTCCAAATTGATTTTATGTGTGTATGCATGACCGAATATACGTGGTCACATGAGTAAGGAAATGAGTTATTTGATATGTGGTAAAGTTAAGTACTAAATCGAAGGTTGCTAAAATTGCCATTTCTTTAGCCGAATATGTGCTTGATCAATGAAGGAATTGTTGAAGAATATAGGTGAACTTGGTGAGAGTATTCGGCCTAGTGTATAAATGATATGAAGATTTTAGGAAATTGTTTTGGTTAGGTGTATGTATGATAAGTATATTCGGCAATATACTTAAAGTGGGTACATGATATTACATATAATTATTGAGCTTAAGTATATGGATATGTGTATATGTGGTCATATAATGACATCTTGGTTTGAAAATTTATGATGTGTGATTGCCGGATTGATAAATAAATTCATGTTATTGGTTTAATATTGAATACTTTATTTGTATTATTTAAGCTCAAGAACCTAAGAGAGGCGTCCAACAAGGGGAAATCGAAGTCATCGAGTAGCCGACTCGGAATTATTTACCCAACTAAAAGTCATTAAGATGTAGTGGTATATTTCATGTCATATGTGTATGTATTGATGTATT
>NC_053436.1:33876500-33966783 GCF_007990345.1 Gossypium hirsutum
TAGTTGATGTTGAATTGTTGGCAGTAAACTTAACCATCAAAATGGCACGAATGTCGATTGAGTTGATAGGTAGGAAATGGACCTATACTTTCGTAACAGATGCTGGCACAGCATGTCATGAGATTGAAAAATCACTAAAAAGTAGGATGGAATAATGATGAATAAATATGTAATCGAAGCTCGATAGTCTTTTTCAGAGGAAGTACAAAAAGATCATATGGGCAGTATATTAAGAGATAATCAGATTTTGTGGGACAGGGCCAGAACGTTTCTGATTCCTGCTCCGACTTTGGAATTCATTAAAATTAACCAGAGATAATTAGGGGTCGTACCATATATGTACAGATTCCTCTATGAGTCTAGTTTCATAGAAACAAACGGCATCAGTATTGAGCCCCGTGCAGGGAGATATCCAAGTCGTAATGGGCAAAGGTCAGTGTAGTCGATCCCTGCAACTGGGAGACTTGACTAATAAACTGTACTAATTGGCCCAACCAAAAATTCTAGAAAAAAATACATAGATGGGCACATGAGTCTAGTTTCTGGGAAAAATTACGAAACTGATTTTCGAGTTACGAAACTCAAGATATGATTTTTAAAACGACTAGTACACAGATTGGGCAGTGTCTGGAAAATAAATTTTGTAAGGGGTTAAAGCCAGTTAACGCCTCGTGTTCGACTCCGGTGTCGGTTTCGGGTTCGGGGTGTTACATTTTATTGGTATCAGAACTATGGTTTAGTCGTTCTAGGACTACCATAGCACGTATGAGTCTAGCTATACATGCCATAATGTTAATGTTTAAAAGGGTGATGACTTCTGACGGTTGAATGTTTTTGTTTTGATTAGTAAATGATCCCGGTGAAGAAAGACCTAGCGGATGACGTGAGAGCGTAGCGGCTGCTCCTGCACAAGGGACGCCGCCTATGAACCTCAGTCATCTGCGAATAATCAAGGTGAGGGGCTAAACAAGCCTTCTTTACCATGATGAATGAGTGGGTCGCGCAATATGCCCGAACCAACCCGGCTGTCCAACAATTCCCAAATTTGAATAATCCACCCAAGAGCCTGTAATGCCATCAGTCGCTGATCCTGTGAGGCTGAGTAAGCCACCTGTAGACTTGATTAGGAAGCATGGGGCCGAGGAGTTCAAGGCCATAGTAACTGATGATGCCGGAAAGGGCCGAGTTCTGGCTTGATAATACCATTCGGGTGTTCGATGAATTGTCATGCACACCCGATGAATGTCTAAAATGTGCCGTATCTTTGTTGCGAGACTCAGCCTACTATTGGTGGAGGACCTGATTTCCATAGTCCCGAACGAGCAGTAACTTGGGACTTCTTTCAACGGAATTCCGGAAGAAATTATTAGCCAACGGTTCATTGACCAGAAGCGTAAGGAGTTCTTGGAACTCAGCAAGGCCGTATGACTGTATCTGAATACGAACATGAATTCGTAAGACTAGTAGGTATGCCCGGGAGTGTGTAGCTGATGAGGTTGCTATGTGCAAAAGATTTGAGGAAGGATTGAATGAAGATTTAAAGCTACTAATGGGTATTTGGAAATAAAAGAATTCGTAACACTAGTCGAACGAGCCTGCAAGGGGAAGAACTTGGAAAGGAGAAGAGGAAGGCTGAATTTGAAGCTAGAGATTATCGTAAAAGATCGACGGGTAAAGCTCCGTTCTCAGCTGTAAAGAAGTTCAGGGAGGACATTAATAAGTCGAGGGCGACTGCGGGAATTTCCATCAGGGCAAGACCATCGATGGGCTCCCGAGCTACTTCGGTAGCTAGTGTGGGCATAATCGTCACGAGAACCTGAATGTCCCCAGTGTGGAAGACGACACCTAGGTGAATGTTGGGGCAAGTCTACTAGCAGGGCCTGTTACGGATGCGGTTCGAAGGACCACCTCATTAGAGATTGCACGGAGCTGGATGAGAAGAATAAGATTCAAGGTGCAAGACCTAGTGGAGTGACATCTAGAGGTAGACCACCGAGAATTTTGGAGGCAGGGGTGGTAGTCAGAGGGGGCTTCTGATACGGCCGATTGCGCCGAGAACCGTGCTCCTGCTAGAGCATATGCCATTCGGCACGAGAGGAGGCATCCTCCCCGACGTCATCACTGGTACCTTCACTCTCTTTGATACTAATGTGATTGCATTGATTGACCCTGGTTCTACTCATTCATATGTATGCGAAACCTTAGCAACCAGTAAGACTCTACCTGTTGAGTCTACTGAGCTCGTAATTCGAGTATCAAACCCTTTGGGCCAATGCGTACTGTTGATAAAGTGTGTAAGAGATGCCCTCTAATAATCCGAGAATCCTGTTTTCCGGCCGATTTGATGCTTTTGCCGTTCGACGAGTTTGATGTTATTCTTGGTTTGGATTGGTTAACCGCGCATGATGCGGTTGTGAATTGCAAAAGCAAGACTATCGATTTGAGGTGCGCAAATAACGAAATAATCCGAGTTGAGTCTGCGGACTTAAGGGGGTTGCCAGCTGTAATATCAGCAATGTTGGCCCAGAATATGTAAGGAAAGGGTGCGAAGCATACCTCGCGTATGTACTTGATGACAAAGAGTTAAAAGGAAACCCGAATCGGTGCTGGTGGTCTGTGAATACCCGGATGTTTTCCTGAAGAGTTACCGGGTTTGCCACCTGTTCGGGAGGTAGAGTTTGGTATTGAGCTTGTACCTGGAACTACGCCTATTTCGATCGCTCCGTATCGTATGGCACTAACCGAGTTAAAGAGTTGAAAGCTCAGTTGCAAGAATTGACGGATAGAGGTTTCGCTCGACCGAGTTTCTCACCTTGGGGTGCACCAGTATTGTTCGTGAAAAAGAAGGACGGAACCATGAGGTTGTACATTGACTATCGTCAACTGAATAAAGTGACGATAAAGAATAAGTATCCGTTACCGCGTATTGATGATCTGTTCGATCAATTAAAGGAGCATCGGTGTTTTCAAAGATAGATTTGAGATCGGGTTATTATCAGTTGCGGATTCGAGATTCGGACGTACCCAAACTGCTTTCAGAACGAGGTACGGTCACTACGAGTTCTTAGTGATGCCGTTCGGGCTCACTAATGCCCCTGCGGTGTTTATGGATTTGATGAATCGGATCTTCAGGCCGTATTTGGATCGGTTCGTAGTTGTGTTTATTGATGACATCTTGGTCTATTCAAGAGATGAGACCGAACATGCTGAGCATCTGAGGCAAGTGTTGCAAATTTTGCGGGATAAGCAGTTATATGCTAAGTTCAGTAAGTGTGAGTTCTGGTTAAGAGAGGTTAGCTTCTTGGGTCATGTGGTATCCGCATCGGGTATTCGAGTTGACCCGAGCAAAATTTCAGCCATACTTAACTGGAAGCCTCCGAGAAATGTTACCGAAGTCCGGAGCTTTCTAGGGCTCGCCGGTTATTACCGACGATTTGTCAAAGGTTTCTCGATGATAGCCACACCAATGACGAAGCTACTTCAGAAGGATGTTAAGTTCGAATGGACGGAGAAATGTCAGAAAAGCTTCGATCAACTGAAAACTCATCTGACTGAAGCTCCAATTTTGGTGCAACCCGAATCGGGTAAAGAGTTTGTCGTTTATAGTGACGCATCCCTACTTGGGTTGGGTTGCGTATTGATGCAAGAAGGTCGAGTTGTGGCCTATGCGTCGAGACAATTGAAGCCACACGAGAGAAATTATCCGACCCATGATCTCGAACTAGCCGCCATTGTGTTTGCATTGAAATATGGCGACATTATTTGTTTGGTGAGAAGTGCCATGTGTTTTCAGATCACAAAAGTCTCAAATATTTGATGACTCAACGAGACTTGAATCTGCGACAAAGACGTTGGCTTGAGTTGTTGAAAGATTACGAGCTTGTCATTGATTACCACCCGGGAAAGGCTAATGTGGTTGCGGACGCCTTAAGCCGGAAATCACTGTTTGCTTTGCGAGCGATGAATGTACACTTGTCTGTTCTACCTGACAATGTGTTAGTAGCTGAATTAAAAGCCAAACCATTATTGACTCATCAAATTCGTGAAGCTCAGAAAGTCGATGATGAATTGGTTGCAAAACGGGCTGAGTGTGTTCCGAACAAGGAATCGGAGTTTCAGATTGATGATGATGGTTGTTTGAGGTTTAGAAGTCGTTTGTGCGTTCCAAGGAATTCGGAACTCATTCCGATGATCCTGAACGAAGCCCATTGTAGCCGAATGTCAATTCACCCGGGGAGCACGAAAATGTACAACGACTTGAAACGTCAGTTTTGGTGGCATGGTATGAAGCGAGACATCTCCGACTTTGTTTCGAGATGTTTAATATGTCAACAGGTGAAAGCGGAACATCAAGTGCCTTCAGGATTACTTCAGCCGATCATGATACCCGAGTGGAAATGGGACCGAGTCACAATGGACTTTGTGTCCGGACTGCCATTGTCCGCAAGTAAGAAGGATGCGATTTGGGTTGTTGTTGATAGGCTGACTAAGTCGGCTCACTTTATCCCCGTGCGTACGGATTTTTCATTGGATAAACTAGCCGAATTGTATGTCTCTCAGATTGTGAGATTACATGGAGTACCTATTTCTATCGTGTCGGATAGAGATCCGAGATTCACCTCACGATTTTGGAAGAAATTGCAAGAAGCTTTGGGTACCAAGCTGCATTTTAGCACCGCTTTTCACCCCCAAACCGATGGTCAATCCGAGCGGATAATTCAGATACTTGAGGATATGTTGAGATGTTGCATCCTCGAGTTCAGTAGTTCATGGGAACGGTATTTACCTTTGATTGAATTCGCTTACAACAACAGTTTTCAATCAAGTATTAAGATGGCACCTTATGAGGCTTTGTACGGTCGTAAATGCCGTACGCCATTGTTTTGGACCGAGCTTGGTGAAAGTAAAATTTTTGGAGTTGATTTGATTAAAGATGCCGAACAAAAGTAAAGGTAATCCGTGAGAGTCTGAAGGTAGCCACAGATCGTCAAAAATCGTATGCGGATTTAAAGCGAAAGGACATTGAATATCAGGTGGGAGATAAAGTGTTTCTTAAGTGTCACCTTGGAAGAAGGTACTCAGATTTGGCCGTAAAGGCAAGTTGAGCCCGAGATTCATTGGGCCGTACGAAATTTCCGAACGAGTGGGGCCGGTTGCATATAGATTGATTTTGCCCCCTGAACTTGAAAGGATGCACGATGTCTTCCATGTTTCAATGCTTCGACGTTATAGATCCGATCCGTCACATGTGATTAATCCCTCAGAAGTTGAAATTCAATCTAACTTGAGCTATGAAGAAGAACCGATTCGTATCCTAGCTCGTGAAGTGAAAGAGTTGCGAAATAAAAGGGTTCCGTTGGTTAAGGTGTTGTGGCTCAAACACGGGATCGAGGAAGCAACCTGGGAACCGAGAGCTCGATGAAAGAACGATATCCAAACCTATTTACTGGTAAGATTTTCGAGGACGAAAATTTCTTAAGTGAGGGAGAGTTGTGACAGCCCAAAATTGACCCTAGTCGGGAAGTGGTTTCGGGACCGCAAAACTGAGTCACCGAAAGGTTTGAATGTGATGTTTATTGTCTAGAATATGTAATCATGAATGTGTGAAAATTTCAAGCTTCGATTTAGTCGATTGCATGTGAATTTAGTCAATAGGACTTATATGAGAAATTTTAAAATGTGATAGGTCAATGCATGAGGACCTATTAGTGCATGTGGAAGAAAAAGGGACTTGCATGTCAAATTCCCCCTCCCTAATATGTAGTGGCCGGCCATGCTATGGGTGGAAACATGTCACCAACATGTTGTATTAGTGATGTATGGTAAGGGAAATAAAATATTAAGCATGATAATTAAATAATGAAAGGAAGGGTGATGGAAAAAAAAATAATAATGGTCTCACCCCCTTGTTGCCGTGAATTGAAGAAAGAAAACAAAAAAAAAGTGTTCATTCTTGAACATCCTTGGCCGAATAGAGGAAAGAAAGGAAGGGGGAAGAGCTTGAGAAAATCGGCTATGGTGGTTTGCTAGACTAAGGTATGTTTGATGTTGTCTTTGAGATGCATGCATGTTTTAAATAGCCCATGTTCAATCTTGAATCTTGTTGATAACATGAGCAATCGGTCATGAGAAAGTGTTCAAGGAATGGTTGTTGTTCATGTTATTGGATGAGAAATGGTGAGTTTTGTTGTTTCATGTTAAAGTTAGGTGAATGATGATAGAGGAGTGTTTGAACTATAAAAAAAAAAGAATCGGCTACCTTGTTATGAGCTAGGGCCGAATGTGAGTTTGGTTGTGTTGAATATTACATGCTTGGTAGAATGGTGGATGAAGGTGCCGAATGTATGTTGGATTGATAGAGTCTCCAAATTGATTTTATGTGTGTATGCATGACCGAATATACGTGGTCACATGAGTAAGGAAATGAGTTATTTGATATGTGGTAAAAGTTAAGTACTAAATCGAAGGTTGCTAAAATTGCCATTTCTTTAGCCGAATATGTGCTTGATCAATGAAGGAATTGTTGAAGAATATAGGTGAACTTGGTGAGAGTATTCGGCCTAGTGTATAAATGATATGAAGATTTTAGGAAATTGTTTTGGTTAGGTGTATGTATGATTAAGTATATTCGGCAATATACTTAAAGTGGGTACATGATATTACATTATAATTATTGAGCTTAAGTATATGGATATGTGTATATGTGGTCATATAATGACATCTTGGTTTGAAAATTTAATGATGTGTGATTGCCGGATGTGATAAATAAATTCATGTTATTGGGTTAAATATTGAATACTCTTATTTGTATTATTTAAGCTCAAGAACCTAAAGGAGAGGCGTCCAACAAGGGGAAATCGAAGGTCATCGAGTAGCCGACTCGGAATTATTTTACCCAACATAAAGTAAGTCATTAAGCATGTAGTTGGTATTATTTCAAATGGTCATAATGTGTATGTATTGATGCTGATTGGAATGAATAAATATACATATATATATATGCATGTACGTATGTGATGATGAAATTGTTGAATGAAAGAAAAGAAGTAAGATGTACTGAGTTGTTGATCTCGGCACTAAACGTGCGGGATGACCATTTATGACCATGAGATTGGCGCTAAGTGCGCGGGATTAAATTGTACAGCACTAAGGGTGCGATTCGACTATGTTGCACTAAGTGTGCGAAATGAATATGATGCACTAAGTGTGCGAATTGACCATGCGGCACTAAGTGTGCGAGTTTGACTATGTAGCACTAAGTGTGCGATTTGATTACGTAGCACTAAGTGTGCGAGTTGATTATATAGCACTGAGTGTGCGGGCTCAATATACATTCGTGAATCATTATGGACACTATGTGTGCGACACTATTGAGTCGATCGCGGACAGCGGATCGGGTAAGTGTCTTGAGTACGTGGCTAATAGGTGCTATGCTTATACTTGGTGTTGAGCTCGGTAAGTTCGAACCTATGTGACAAACATACTTGAAGTCACGTACATAAAATTTATCGTAGGATGGGTGAAAGGCCGTATAGTCGTTTGATTGTAACGAAAATAAATCGATTTATGAAAATGCTTCAATGTCCTATTGATGAGTATATAGAATGTGAATGCATGAATTGATATGAAATTGAATCGATAGGTTGGAGGAACTATGGTATGGTTCGGTATGGATGGAGTAAATTGTCTCGTTCCATTTTGTTTCCTCTTGTGATAATGTTATTGATAGATGGTAGTGCATTGCTTATGACTTACTGAGTTATAAACTCACTCGATGTTTCCTTGTCACCCATTATAGGTTGCTTGGACTCATCTATTTTGCGGGGTCGGGCCGTCATCGAAGTCATCACACCGGATAGCAAGTTTTGGTATTTTCTTCTTAGTTGGATTAGAAGAACATTTTGGCATGTATAAGCTATTACGTTGTGTTTGAATTTTGGCATGTAAACTTTAAGCCATGCGAAAATGGCACGAATGTTCGATTGAGTTGGATCAAGGGTAGGCATGAAATGGACCTAGTTACTTTCGTAACAGATGCTGGCAGCAGCAGTGTCTTGAGATTGAAAAATCACTAAAAATAGTAGGAGTGGAATTAATTGATGAATAAATTATGTAATCGAAGCTCGATGAGTCTGTTTTCATGAGGAAGTAACAAAAAGATCATATGGGCAGTATATTAAGAGATAATCAGATTTTTGTGGGACAGGGCCAGAACGGTTTCTGGATTCCCTGCTCCGACTTTGGAATTTCATTAAAAATTAACCAGAGATAATTAGGGGTCGTACCATATATGTACAGATTCCTCTCTGAGTCTAGTTTTCAGAGAAACAAACGGCATCAGTATTGGAGCCCCGTACAGGGAGATATCCAAGTCGTAATGGGCAAAGGTCAGTGTAGTCGATCCCTGCAACTTGGGAGACTTTGACTAATAAACTGTACTAATTGGCCCAACCAAAAATTCTAGAAAAAATACATAGATGGGCACATGAGTCTAGTTTCTGGGAAAAATTACGAAACTGATTTTCGAGTTACGAAACTCAAGATATGATTTTAAAACAACTAGTACACAGATTGGGCAGTGTCTGGAAAATAAATTTTGTAAGGGGTTAAAGCCAGTTAACGCCTCGTGTTCGACTCCGGTGTCAGTTTCGGGTTCGGGGTGTTACATGACCCATGAGGAAGAACCGATTCGCATTCTGACTCGTGAGATTAAAGAGCTAAGAAATAAGAAGATTCCGTTAGCTAAAGTATTGTGGGATAAACACGGTGTTGAAGAAGCAACATGGGAACCAGAGAATGCAATGAAAGAACGCTATCCAAACCTATTCACTGGTAAGATTTTCAGGGATGAAAATCCCTAAGGGGGGAGAGTTGTAACAGCCCGATTTACATCCTAATCAGAACAATAGTTTCAGGATCATAAATCCGAGTCTGAAAAATATTTAAAAATTATTTTCTGTGTTTATTTTGTATGAATTTATATCTGTGAAATTTTCGTGATTTAATTTTGTCGTTTAGGTGTCCGATTAAATAAAAGGACTTAATCGCGTAAATTAAAAATTTGGTAGTTTAAATTGTAAAGGGCCGAATGGTTAGTGATTTCTTAAGTTAAGGTATTTATGTTGCAATTATAACTTTAGACGGATGCTTGGACGGTAATGGGCATAGATTATAAAATTCTGTTATTATTTTATAAAGGTTAAATAAGTAATTTATCAAATAACATATGATAAGCTAATATTAAAGTATAGAATTCATTTTTATTATATCATCATCTTCCATTGCCGAAACTTAAAAGAAAAAGAAAAGAAAAGAGAGCTAGGGCATTAGGCCATTGTTGGAGCTCAATCAAGGTATCAAACTAGCTCAGTTTTTGATAACTTCTACGTTTTTGAGATCATTGCTTTGAGTACTACAAAACCCAAGCTTTAATTTTTGATTTTGATGAATATTTTGAGTTGTTCCATTGTTGATAGCTTGTGATTTTTGTTGTTTGATGATGAAAAATGAAAGATATGTTTTAGATTAACATATTTTGTATTGGAGTTTTTGATGATTTTGAGTAAATAGGACTTAATTGCAAAAATAATAATTTGAGGGACTAAAATGTGAAATTGATAAAATATGTGAACTTGTATGAGCATGGGTGCTATTCAGCCTAACTTGGGTGTTGTGAAATTTTGTGCATTTTGTGTTTTGTGCAATAGGGACTAAATTGTAAAAATTGTAAATGTTAGGGGTAAAATCATAATTTGCCTATTTATATGTTTTTGGGCTAAATTGAATGAAAATATATTTGAATGAGCTTAATTTGAATATGTTTAGATCAAGAACTAAAGAAATCAGATTTGGATCGGGGAAAACGAAAGTTGTCGACTAGTTGCCCGATTTTGTTTTGCGATGTCCGAGGTAAGTTTATAAGCAAATAGATGTATTTATTGATAATTTAACGTTATGTTTACATGCTGTTATGAAATGATAAGTTTAAATTATGGTATGGCCGAATATGATTGAATATGGTTACTACACTTCCGAGTTCGATTCGACTGAGATACGACCTCCGAAAGCCCCATATGAACCTTAGGAATAGCTAGGATACATATGTCATGACATAGGATTCCGGTACATGTGTGCAAGTAAGTCCATGGCATCGATCTGTGATTTCGATATGTATTTACGAGTAAGACCCTGTCTAGGACAGTGGCATCCATATGTGGCTACATGTAAGACCAAGTCTGGGACGTTGGCATTGTACGATATATGTGTGATTATCCGAGTGTCCTACCCAATTCTGAATGGTTCATCGGGCAAAGCTAATTGTGATCGGATGTGTTAAATGAACAAAAGAAGTGGCAGGTATGAATTAGCTTTCTAGATAGCAATGATAAGGTTTGTATGTGACTTGTTTGATAATTTAAGTATATATGATATAAAGCATGAATTTCCATGTTTTAAATTAAGTGTATTCGGCTTGAACAAGTGGTGTGGATATTATGAAAATGATCCTTGGATATACATATATATATAATCATGTATATAATAGGTTATGGATATACTTTGTGTATGTGATGTTTTAAATGAACTCTTGAGCTTATATAAATATGTATACTTGTGAAATGGATTACGTATTGATAATTTAACTTAGGAAGCCGATTTGATATTTGGCTAATTATCGCATGATTTCGTGATAGGTTTTAAATATTTATAATTACTTGTTCTTGAATTAACTATTATCGCGATGTAGGCAAGTGTACCTATCGAACTGTAGTATAGTTTTAGCAAGACCGGATTGTCGAACCCAAAGGAACTAAAAGTACTAGTAATGATGTCTTTTTATTATCTAGCCTAAGAATAAAGAGGTTTTTGTTTTAACTAACTAATTATCTAAACTAAGAACGCACAGAGAATGGAATTGGGGAATTGCTTTTGGAAAAATCGATTGAATGAAGACAATACCTAAGAAAAAATCCACCTAGACTGTACTTGTTATTCTGGCTCCGAATCGGATGATTTATTCATTTAACTTGTTTCGTAGAGATCCCTAAGTTATGTTATTATCCCTATTCAAGACTAATAACGTCTAATTCCTAGATTGAATAATTGAGACTTTTCTCTAATTAACACTTTAGGGTTGCATTAACTCGATCTATGGATCCCCTTATTAGGTTTCACCCTAATCTGACAAAATCTTGTCACCCTATGTCTAGGCGCGCAATCAACTCTGCTTAATTATGACAAATGTACTATTAAACAGGGTCTATTCCTCCTCTGAATAAGAGCTTACCTTGAATCGATATCCCGGGATATCAAAACAAGAATTAAGAACACATAATTAAGAACAAGTCAAATATTTATCATACAACTCAAAAAATAATAACAAGATTCGTCTTAGGTTTCATTCCCCTTAGGTATTTAGGGGATTTAGTTCATAACTAAATAAGAAAACATCTCAGAAAAATAAAGAATACAAAACATAAAGAAAACCCAAAACTCCTGAAGGGGAATTGAGGAGAGATCTTCAATCTTGATGATGAATCCGGCTTCTGAGATGAATCAATCGGCTTTCTTGGAGTAATTCCTTACCTTCTACTCTGTCCTCTCATTTTCTTCCTTCTCTAGGGTGTATTTATAGGCTTTGGAATGCCTAATAGCCCTCAAAATTAGCCTTTTCCGAATTGGACTCAACTTGGGCTCGGCAGGGACATGCCCGTGTCACACGCCCGTGTCCTATTACTTCAGGCCGTGCTCGAGCCTGCCAAGTTGACATGGCCATGTAGTCTGCATGTGTGAGGAGGCCAGGTCGTTTTGATTTCGTACTTTGGCCCATTTTCTCTATTTTTGGCCCGTTTCTCGTTCCTTTCGCTCTCATATGCTCTCCTAAGTGTAAAACATGAAATTAAAGCATTAGGAGCATCGAATTCACCAATTCTAATGGAAAATCATCCATAAAATGCGTTAAACATGGGGTAAAAATATATATAAATTACGGTTTATCAGCTAATATGTTCATGGGAGAATTCGGCTAAGATAGCCTTGCACATGGAAATGTAGTATTTTATCAAATTGCATATGTTACTGAGCTGTTTATTTGCTTATAGCTTACTAAGCTACGATAGCTTATTTTGTGTTTATGTTACTTTGTTTTATAGATTTTGAATTCAAGCTACAAGTTTAGGGATTGTTAGCCAAGCTCATCACACTATCTACTGTTTTGGTACCTTTAAGCTAAACTTAAATTATGGCAAGTATAGGCTTTGAGATTGAATATTTTGGGAAATGTTGTAAATTAGCCATGCGAAAATGGCTTAATTATCTTGCTTGACTTGTTTTTAGTTTAGTTGTGGTTGAGGTTTATTTTGATTGAGATGTCTTATGCCATGAATATATATATGTAAATTGTGCTAGGTGATCATATATCAAGTTTAGTCTTTGATCTTGAATGTGATATGATAAAATCAGTTATAAGCTTGTTAGATAGTTATGTATGTGTTTCATATTATTACATAGGATGTATGTGAACTTATTTACTATGCTTAGTCTCAACCTGCATGTCTTTGATTAGAGCATATTAACGAATTCGAATGTTTGTAAGGTGCTAATGAAAGCTAGTATATGTATAAGACGCTCAGTATAAGGATTTGCCCATAAAATAGTATGGGTACGGTGTGTATGTTTAATATGTTTAGATTGTTTAATAATGTGTATATTAAATGTGGCATTATTTTATTGATGGTTAGTAGTGATCTAGCTTATTTAATTCGATTATTAAGTGGCAAGTAATGTATGTGGTTCACGTTTAATCTAGTTGATTAATTGTTATATATATATGTTTGATGTTCAAAGGTTAGGTATAGTTTTGGCACTTGAGTAAATGCTCATCTTACATGAATTCATGACAAATTAGTAATACATAAATGTTTATTTTATATTAAATCTATATCAAGAACAGAATGATAGTATATATTCAGCTTGTTGGATAGCATGTATAATCGGTCATGTAGTACATTGTTAAGTTATGAAATTATTATAAATCGTAAAGCCAGGGTGTAAAAAGGATAGAAAATACATAATATAAACCTTGCAGCACAATTATGCATTAAACTATGCCATGCGCATATGACATTTTGACTTGTTATTTTATTTAAATTTTGAATGCTTTGAATATTTGTCAAGTGTTTATGAATATAGGAGCATATTACCTTTTCCATATGATTATAGAAATTGATAAATAAATGCTAATAGAGAGTGTGTATTGTGATATACATATATATATGATAAATATTTATCTTATTACATGAATATGGCGTATCTATTATGTAAACCAATGAAGTGAAATGTTCTCTTTAAGAAATGTGTTATTTTATGATTTAAATTTTGATTAAATCTCGAGAGATGTGTTTACGATTAATTATATAATTCATATGTATTTGTTTAAGAATGTACTTTATTTTGTAATATCTTGAGACTCCGTCCGGCGAAGGACACAAGTTAGGGGTGTTATAGTTTTAGTTTTGGCACTTTGGGAGCTTGATTAAAGGTTAGTTTTTGTTCGGTTTTTGATAATTTTTACGTTTTTGGGATTGTTGCTTCGAGTACTAGCTAGCCCATGCTTGAATTTTTGAATTTGATGATGTATTCATGAATTTCCATTATTGATAGCTTGATGATTTTTGTGTTTGATGATGAAAAATAAATATATGTTGTTAGATTGTCAAGTTTAATTAAGTGATTTTTGATAAAAATATCTATTTAGGACTAAATTGTGAATTTTGTAAATTAAGGGGTCAAAATGTGATATAAATGAAACATATGGACTTGTATGGACTAGGGGTAAATTCGGCCTAACATGGATGTATTCAAATTTTGAATATTTTGTGTTTTGTGAACTAGGGAATAAATTGTGAAAAATGTGAAATGTTAGGGGCAAAAGTGTAAATTATCCATTTATGTGTTTTTGGATGAATTTGATTGAATATTTGATTAAATAAATTTAATTTATGTTAATTTAGATCAAGAAAAGAGAAAATCATATTTGGATCGGGAAAAATCTAAAGTTATTGAATAGTCGACCCGGTCTGTTCGTCTTCGTACGAGGTAAGTTCATAAGTGAATAAATTATGTTAAATTAAATGTATTTATTATGAACATAGCTGAATTGAATTGTATGTATGTATAACTATATTGCCGAATTGAGTTTAGCATGGAATGATTTATTTCGAGCACGAATCGATCGAATTACGACGTCCGAAAGCCCCGTACGAACCTTAGGAATAGTTAGGATACATATGTCATGACATAGGATTCCGATATAAGATTTGTGTAAGACCACGTCTGGGACATTGGCATCGTTTGTGATTTACGTGTAAGACCATGTGTGGGACATCGGCATCGTATATGAGTTCGTGTAAGACCCTACCTAGGACAGTGGCATCGATTTGTGATTACATGTAAGACCACGTCTGGGACATTGGCAATGTATGAGCTTTTCGACTATCTGAGTATCCTCATTAATTCCGAATGGTTCAACGGGCAATATTGAGTTAAGATCGAATATGAAATTGAGCTAAAATGATCAGGTATGTATTGAGTTAAATAATTGAGTAGCAAGGTAAGTATATTCTTTATATGAATATATGAAATGTGCAATATGAAAGTGCAAGTTAAATATGCTTATGAATATATATGTATTCGGCCAAGTGGTTAAATAATGATAGAGCATATGTATTGATATATGAGGTTGCAAGCTTGATAATTATATATATAGTTATGATTAGTATGATTTGGTTTAATCATATTGAATTATAAATGTCATTGAAATGATTTATTTACTTATGACTTACTAAGCTATTCAAGCTTACTATTTGTGTGTATGTTCTTTGTTTTTATAGATTTTGGAAGCTAGTTACAAGCTCGGGGATCGTTAGAGAAATCCGTCACACTATCAATCACTTTTTTGGTATTTTATAAGTTTAAACTTGAACATATGGCATGTATAGGCTAGTTATTATGTTGATTTTGATGTATATCTCTATTGAGAGCCAAGCGAAAATGGCTTGGTTATAATGTTAAAGTTTGTGTGTATATGGCTATGACTTAAATTCAATTTGGAAGTATATTTCATGGTGTATATATGTGTAGTATTAGGTTATATGAATTGGTTTGATTAATGAGTAACTTGATGGTTGATTATATGTGGTATTACTTATGTGCATTCGGTTATGCTTTAGACCTATTGTGGGAATTATGTTTCATGGTATACTTGTGATGTTTTAATAGGTGTTTCAGTTTGAGTAATGATGAAACTTGGTACAGTTATGAATATGATTATTTAGTTAAATGTTAATGTCATGTGTGAGGAAGTTTGTGTATAATTGCTTGGTTATTTTATGAGTTAAATAGGTTATAATGCATGATTATATACGGCTAAACCTAGTCAAAATAAAAGTGTATCCTTCGGACATGTTTACCTATGAATTAGTTATTTAGGTTCGGTCATGAATATCAACGAGTGAATAAAATTTTAAAAGTCATATTGAAATTATTTCGAATGACTGAATGTTGGCTAATTGTTTGATAGTGAATATGTAATTATAGGCATAGTAATAAACATGCGAAATGGGTGTAGTTTTCGTTGATATTTGTGCTCAAAATGGTTCATTTTGTTTTGGTCTTATGCGCATAAATTGTATAGTATAAGCAACTATGGTATGTTCGATCATGTGGTAATGTTGCTATGGAACTTATGTTTTACTTGTTTTAATATGTGTATATGCAAAATTTTTGTAATGATATCTTTGATATACGTTTAATGAAATAAATGTATTGACATATATTCAATATATGAAATGTAATGATATATGCTTGAATATATTAAGTTTGCAAGTGTCATTAATGTTAAAGTCATATGGTTCGAATATTATATTTATCAAGTACAAATAACATGTCTTTGATGCATGTTAGTTGATTTGAATATGTGATTAAATAGATTATATTAATATGTTTGAATTTTGGAGCATAGTTTGTATAAGTAATTTGATGAATATAGTATGTTTGATTTTAATTGGATATATATAAAAAAAATGTGTGAACTTGGCTTGATGTTTGCAAAAATCAGGTTCGAATATTTGTAAAGAAATTTATATGTCTTTGAACATGAAATGAATTATATGAACAAGCTGAACTATGTTTTAGTCAGGTAATGCCCCCTAACCCTAACCCGGCGATGGATATGGTTTAGGGGTGTTACATTTGATTGGTATCAAAGCTACGGTTTAGTCGATTCTAGGACTAATGTAGCACGTATGAGTCTAGCTATACATGCCATATTTATAAACTGTGATAGTGTGATGATTACTGATAATTAAAATCTGTTTTCGTATAGTAAATGGATCCCGATCGAGCCATAGCTGATGACGTGGAAAGTAATGTGCCTGCTACTGCTCAAGGGGTAGCGCCGGCTGATTCTAGGTCGATTTCGAGTAGCCATGAGGGAGAGACTAAACAAGCCTTCTTCCTGATGATGAATGAATGGTTCACACAGTATATCCAGATAAATCCAGCTGTTCAACAATCCCCACATCCGCCTAATCCTTCTCAGATACCCGTGGTACCTTAAGTTATTGATCCGATGAGATTAAATAAGCCCCCGATTGATAAAATCAACAAACACTGGGCTGAAGAATTTAGAGCCACTGTTGTGATGATGCGGAGCGAGCTGAATTCTGGCTCGATAATACCATTTGTGTGTTTGAAGAGCTATTCTGTAACCCTGACGAGTGTACAAAATGTGTTGTATCTTTACTTCGAGATTCTGCGTATCACTGGTGGAATACATTAATATCAGTAGTTTCGAAAGAATGGGTGACCTGGGAGTTCTTTTAGAATGAATTTCATAAGAAATACATCAGTCAGAGATTCATTAATCAAAAACGCAAAGAATTCCTCGAGTTGAAACATGGTCGTATGACCGTAACAGAACATGAACAGGAATTTGTAAGACTAAGCAGATATGCACGAGAATGTGTTTCGACTAAAGCTATAATGTATAAAAGATTTGAAGATGGGATGAATGAAGACATTAGGCTATTAGTCGAGATACTTGAAATAAAAGAGTCCGTTGTACTAGTCGAGCAAGCATGCAAAGCCAAAGAGCTTGGAGAAAAGAAAAGAAAGCTGACTTTGAAGCTAGAGATTCACGAAAAAGATTGTTGGGTAAAACATTTCAGTCAGCGTCAAAGAAATTCTAAGATGATTTTAGCCGTTCAAAAGCTATTGCGGGCTATTCTAAACGTGATCGAGACAAACCACCTGTGAGTTTGAGAGCTACCTCAATAGCTAGTGTTGGTAACATTCGACCGAACCAGCTCGAGTGCAAACATTATGGTAAATCGCATCCCACAATTGTAGATTGAATGATCGGGCTTGTTTTAAATGTGGATCGATGGATCAATTTACTCGTAATGCCTTGAGTTGGTTGAGCAAGACATGAAGAAGAATACGAGGCTGAGTAACACGGCAGCTCAAGGTAGACCACCCAAAGATACGGGTAATGTAAGTGGCAATCAGAGGGGAACTAAAGACACTGCTATTAGATCTGAGGCTCGCGCACCCACCAGAGCTTATGCTATCTGCGCTCGTGAAGAAACTTTGTCTCCAGATGTGATTACTGATACTTTCACTCTCTATGGTACTAGAGTTGTTGCATTGATTGATTCTGGATCGACTCATTCTTATGTATGTGAAACATTAGTATCCAGTAAGGCTCTGCTTGTTGAGTCTACTGAGTTTGTGATTAGAGTGTCGAACCCCTTAGGCCGGTGTGTTTTGGTTGATAAAGTGTGCAAGAATTGTCTGTTGATGATTTGAGATTCATGTTTTCTGACTGATTTAATGTTGTTGTGATTCGACGAGTTTGATATAATTCTGGGTATGGACTGGCTAACATTGCATGATGCTATTGTGAACTGCAAACAAAATACTATTGATTTGTGATGCTAGAATGATGAGATTATTTGGATTGAGTCTAATGATTTGAATGGTTTACCGGCAGTTATATTTTCGATGTTAGCTCGAAAGTATGTGAGAAAGGGTTGTGAAGCTTACTTTGCCTATGTGCTTGACTCTAAAGTGACCGAAAAGAAGATTGAATCAGTACCAGTTGTGATGTGATCCGGCCCGGGTAGATGAGTCGAATTCACGTAGTTGCCCGATCGTAGTTTGAGAGAGTCGTTCGTGCCTCGGATTTTAGTAATAAAAGTAAAATAATGGATTAGAATAAGCGGAAGGTTTCAAGAAGGGTAAGTTCAGTAATAGGTTCGGTTATGTGTAGCAAAGATGGGTGATGGATAAATGGGTCGGTTTGGTTACAAGAAGGAAAAGTTAAAAGATGGGGAATGGAAAAACGAACTCAACGTCAGGAATGATTCAACACTAAGAAGTGTCACCCCGGTTCCTATATTGTTAAGGTGAAAGTATGGATAGATGGATAGGTGAACGCCACACCAAGATTGGTGATAAGTTCAAACAAGACGATTGACGCCACTAGCACAAGCCAGATAAGTCTTTCGAAACTTGTACGAGATATGAGAGGAAGCAACCTCACAAGAACAAATGTTCATTAACAATTTTGGCAAAAGTCCCTTACAATTGAAAGAAAACAAATACTTATAGGCACATAGATGACCATTCAAATTCGGCATCTAGGTGTTCACACAATAATAAAAACATTCACACTAATGTATTAAAATAGTTCATAAATTCGGTAGATTCATGAACTAGTTGAATGGACACTTTCTTCCCCCTAAGTGTGTGCATGAATGCTTAATCATAAAGAAAGGCTTCAAGTGACTTGTATGTGCACCAAAGGTTACATTCATCTCCTTGGGACGTCCATGCACTTGTATGGAACATGTATCCTCATAATTAA
This sequence comes from Gossypium hirsutum, assembly GCF_007990345.1. Taxonomy (NCBI): domain Eukaryota; kingdom Viridiplantae; phylum Streptophyta; class Magnoliopsida; order Malvales; family Malvaceae; genus Gossypium; species Gossypium hirsutum. The sequence goes on from NC_053436.1 coordinate 33,895,426, forward strand.
ACTCTTTAATAGCATGTAGGTTCATAAATGGCAGCGTGAACCTAGTAAATTCGTTCTCCCCTTTGTGCATACACTTAATTCAATCAATGTGTTGAATTATTGAGTTAATTCCTTCCTTTGGACGTTCTTGAACCCATCTATGCATGTGTAGTAGCTTATAGGTCAATTCAAAGTGTGAACAGCTACTTCTTGGTCGAATAAGTGCCTTGGAAAGTTAGGAGACAGCCACCATACATGCACTTAAGCCATTCATGCATTCTATCATCCCATGCATTTGATCCATTCAAGGACTAGCTTTTAATGTCCATACATGCATTCGACACATGCATGAATTTGTAGAAACCTTGCATCTAGCCGTACATGCACTAGCATTTAATACTTCTTCTTTCATGAGTGTGGAATGCCCAAAAGAGATGTTTCTTCATCCATACATTGTACCGTCCAAAAGGATGTACCTACATGAAATAAACAAGTCATTAAGATATCTCATGAACACTCATAAATTCGGCATGATGTGAACACATTAATGTCATGCATTAATTCAGCTATGTGAACATAATCAATTTATGTAATGACTATGACATATTAATAACAAATATTAATATAAGACAAGTTTAATGCTTAAATAAATATGTGCAAATTTTTATTTAATGCATTAAAGACAAAACCGAGTTTAAACTAAAATGAGCTAAGCTTTAGCTTGTGAGCTAAAGTTGAGCTGAGATTAAACTCCTAAGCTGAAGTTGAGCTAAGGTTTAGCTCGTGAGTTGAAAGTGAGCTAGGAGTGAGCTCGGTTTAGCTCAGACAAGATGGATTGAGCTCGAATAAGCTAGATTTGAGCTGGACGGAGCTCGTGGAGCTAGAAATGAGCTGGGATCAGCTTGCCAACATGTCATTGCTCGACTTGACAGACTTGCTATATAAAGTTCACGGGGCGTGCTCATATCATTCCCCCCTCTTTTAGGCGACTTGTCCTCAAGTCGAGCTGTTTATCCATGGGAGAACTTTGACTCGTGCATGGTTTTCCTCGATCAAATGGGATGGAAGATGTCACACAAACCTGAAAAATTCTTACCACAGCCGGTAAAAAGAAACTCATAGGAGTCAAATTCAAATGTGTTCGATAGTTCATAAAAAATTCATTCGATCGAACATATGCCAAAAATCTCAATTGGACAAAGCAAACATACATAAATTTATCAAAGAGTTTCGTTAGACCATCATTACAAACATGAAAACTAAGTTGGATCAAGGGATAATTGGTTGAAACTGATGGAAGGCACTTAAACACATTTTCCTCATCCAAAACATTTTAATTTCTTTAATCGAATATAGTAACTCATTTGGTCCCTTGTCTTGCTCATGCAAGGTATGCCATGGCCAAAGGTATGCTAACTCTTCCTTTCGTTTTTGAACAACATGAGGGGAGTCTCCAAATTCCAATGTAATAATCACATCATCACAATGCCAAAAGGAAAAATCCATCACATCAAAGTATAAATAATTTCCAAACAACCAATCAATGGAATTTTCAACTTCAATCGAATTGAGCAAAGATATTTGAAAATTTTCAGATGACTTACCTTGACGTATATGAAGAGAAGACAATTGAGGACTGGGTTTACCTTTCTCGGTCAAAATGAATCTTCTCTCTTTGGATAGATAACGTAAGACAAACCTATTACTCCGATAAATTTGAATAGGTGGTGACGCACCATGACAGGTCTTGCTCCTCAAGGGGTGGAATTCACAAAAATAAGACTGGTTAGTATTATCGAAAACTATGGACTTAAATGGAAAAGGAAAGTTACCATGGAAATTTGATTCAATTCCAAAAACATAGGTTGGCCTTACCTTCTCGAAATGAAATGAAAATTTCAGATGTGGCCAAACAAGGTGATTAATAAATGAATCAAAATTGAAACCCAAATCATTTAATTTCACCTTCTTATCAAAAGTTTGAACATCAAGCAAACATATTTTGATTGCAAATGATGCAAAGTGCTTAATGTTTCCATAAAATGAATTCATGTAGCAAATACCAGGCTTGAACACACGAACTTTTTTAGGAATTCCAACAAGCAACATATTAGAAAAAGATATAATCAACTCACCACACGAATTATATTTCACTAGTTTAAACACACATGTTGATTTGACAAAACCAAGCATACCAAAATGCAAAGGTTCATACTTCAAGAGTATTAATTGGGAATACAAATCACTACATGGAGATTTAGCACAAAAACTCAAAGATTGTTCATGAAGAACACAATTGCACATATCATGTGAAGATCTTTTAACATGGATGCCAAACAAAGAATTTTTAACGAACATGCAACTTTTCAAACAGGTAGATTTATCACAAATCAATTGAGCAGGCATATTTAAACATAAAGATTTAACACATGAGTTCAAAAAGTTTGCAGGGTCAAACACATCAGAATTTTTACGTGACAGACTTTGATCAAACATGTTCAAAATTCGCTTAGAGCAAACTAATCCAATGTTGTCAACAAATTTGCCAATGTAGTAATTGTCATAAGAAAAGTTGTATATGGCACCTTTTAAAACGAATTCATTAACAAAAAAATTATCCAAATCAAGTGACTTTGACTCGATAAACAAAGAATCCTTACCTTCCTTACCTTCGATCGCAAGTGGGTGGTAGTCATTCGCGAACTTACCTTTTTCGAACAACCTAAAACTCCTCTCGTTTGGAAGGTAATGTAGATGGAATTGGTCGCACAAACTTCTAGGAACCTGAAAAGTTAACTCACAAGAAGATCGAACAGGTGGGTTAGTAGAAATAATCCTCACTTACTCACTTGTTTTCTCACTCGATTATTTTTCTTCTGAATCATTCGTTTCTTTTGTTTAAATTTCTTTTTCATCTTCTTTTTCACTCTCAAATTTCTTTTCGTTCTCTTTTTCAATCTCATTTTCTTTTTCTTTTTCTTTTTCTTTTTGCTTTTCAAAGGCTTTTTCAAGTTCTCTCAAGATTCGCTCATTTTCTCTCTTACTTGCCTCTTGCCTCTCTTTTCTTTTTATTTCATTTTCTTTTTCTTCTCTTGCTTTTGCTTTTTCTTTTCTTTTCTTTGTTTTCTCTTTACAAGAATGTACAAAAGAACGATGAGAATACAAATCTTGTTCGAAAGATGAAGAACTATTTGCATATGATTCACAATCAAAACTTCGTGAAGAATACTCCGAGTAAGATTTCTTTGAAGATCTACTAGGAGTATGTCTTTCTCTTCGAACGCCATCTTGGAACGAATCAAAATCATAATCGGCTTCTCGTCTTCTCAAATTTCTTGATGAAAAGGACTTTCGATCGAAGTCACTTCTCAAATTCGCTGATGAATATGAGTCATAGTATGAATCTCTTTGTCTCGAAGTAGATGACGAAAAGGAATCACGATTGGAACTTTTTTTCAGGTAGTAGTCAGGGGTATATCTCCGTGTGGTTCTTGGTTCCGTTTTACGACTTGAAGAAACTCGATCACTTTGGTCTTGTTTAGTCGCCATTTTTCGCATTCCTTGCACCAAGTATTGGTATTCCGATTCGGTGAACTCTTCGCGTGACATGATTTTTGTTGCTAAAAAGAAAATGTTAGATCACAAAACAAAATAAATAAATTAAAATTAAGTACCTCACCACAAACCTCACAATTTCACTCGGAAAGAAGAAGAAAAAAAGGTGTCACTCCCGCTCATGTTTACACTCGTTTGGCTTTTACCTCCACTCGAATGATCTTACTCGCTCTAGCCTTTTACCACTCAAGCTTAATCTCGTAACCTCGTATTTTGTTTATTTCGACTTGTCTTGGTGCCTTGGGGTCGGTTTCAAGTTGGTTACAAAGGTTAGAATGTCACGGTGTACGGGTAGGCTAAAAGAAAAATAGTCTTTGGTGTAGTGTGGCGTTTTGGGAATGGGGTGCAAAGTTGATGACAAGAACACTTTGTCGATCGGGTCAAAATATAAACAACAGAAGAACTTGATCACTTCACTTTTTTTTATAATTTTTGTTTTTTTTTGTCTTTTTTTAATACTTCACAATATCACTATTACAAGAGAGAGAATGAAAATTACAACTTGATTTTTTTTTAATTCAATTTTTTTTCACAACGAACCTAGTTCGATCTTGATACGAACGTCGGTGCCTCTCGATTTACAAGCTCTGATACCAAATGATGTGATCCGGCCCGGGTAGATGAGTCGAATTCACGTAGTTGCCTGATCGTAGTTCGAGAGAGTCGTTCGTGCCTCAGATTTTAGTAATAAAAGTAAAATAATGGATTAGAATAAGCGGAAGGTTTCAAGAAGGGTAAGTTTAGTAATAGGTTCAGTTATGTGTAGCAAAGATGGGTGATGGATAAATGGGTCGGTTTGGTTACAAGAAGGAAAGTTAAAAGATGGGGAATGGAAAAACGAACTCAACGTCAGGAATGATTCAACACTAAGAAGTGTCACCCCGGTTCCTATATTGTTAAGGTGAAAGTATGGATAGATGGATAGGTGAACGCCACACCAAGATTGGTGATAAGTTCAAACAAGACGATTGACGCCACTAGCACAAGCCAGATAAGTCTTTCGAAACTTGTACGAGATATGAGAGGAAGCAACCTCACAAGAACAAATGTTCATTAACAATTTTGGCAAAAGTCCCTTACAATTGAAAGAAAACAAATACTTATAGGCACATAGATGACCATTCAAATTCGGCATCTAGGTGTTCACACAATAATAAAAACGTTCACACTAATGTATTAAAATAGTTCATAAATTCGACAGATTCATGAACTAGTTGAACGGACACTTTCTTCCCCCTAAGTGTGTGCATGAATGCTTAATCATAAAGAAAGGCTTCAAGTGACTTGTATGTGCACCAAAGGTTGCATTCATCTCCTTGGGACGTCCATGCACATGTATGGAACATGTATCCTCATAATTAAACTCTTTAATAGCATGTAGGTTCATAAATGGCAGCATGAACCTAGTAAATTCGTTCTTCCCTTTGTGCATACACTTAATTCAATCAATGTGTTGAATTATTGAGTTAATTCCTTCCTTTGGACGTTCTTGAACCCATCCATGCATGTGTAGTAGCTTATAGGTCAATTCAAAGTGTGAACAGCTACTTCTTGGTCGAATAAGTGCCTTGGAAAGTTAGGAGACAGCCACCATACATGCACTTAAGCCATTCATGCATTCTATCATCCCATGCATTTGATCCATTCATGGACTAGCTTTTAATGTCCATAAATGCATTCGACACATGCATGAATTTGTAGAAACCTTGCATCTAGCCGTACATGCACCAGCATTTAATACTTCTTCATTCATGAGTGTGGAATGCCCAAAAGAGATGTTTCTTCATCCATACATTGTACCGTCCAAAGGGATGTACCTACATGAAATAAACAAGTCATTAAGATATCTCATGAACACTCATAAATTCGGCATGATGTGAACACATTAATGTCATGCATTAATTCAGCTGTGTGAACATAATCAATTTATGTAATGACTATGACATATTAAAAACAAATATTAATATAAGACAAGTTTAATGCTTAAATAAATATGTGCAAATTTTTATTTAATGCATTAAAGACACAACTGAGTTTAAAATAAAGTGAGCTAAGCTTTAGCTTGTGAGCTAAAGTTGAGCTGAGATTAAACTCCTAAGCTGAAGTTGAGCTAAGGTTTAGCTCGTAAGTTGAAAGTGAGCTAGGAGTGAGCTCGGTTTAGCTCAGACAAGATGGATTGAGCTTGAATAAGCTAGATTTGAGCTGGACGGAGCTCGTGGAGCTGGAAATGAGCTGGGATCAGCTTGCCAACATGTCATTGCTCGGGTTGACAGACTTGCTATATAAAGTTCGCGGGGCGTGCTCATATCAAGTTGCGTGCGAGTATCCGGATGTGTTTCCTGAAGAATTATTAGGTTTGCCACCAATTCAAGAAGTAGAGTTTGGCATTGAATTAGTGTCAAGGACAACTTCGATTTCGACAGCTCTGTACAGAATGACACCGACCGAATTAAAAGAGTTGAAAGCCTAATTGCAAGAATTGACTGATAGAGGCTTTGCGCGACTGAGTTTTTCTCCTTTGGGTGCACCAGTTTTTTTTGTGAAAAAGAATGATGGAACTATGAGAATGTGTATTGATTATCGACAGCTCAATAATGTGACTATAAAGAATAAATATCCTTTGCCACGAATTGACGACTTTTCGATCTGTTGAAAGGGACTACAGTGTTTTCAAAGATAGACTTGAGATCAGGTTACTATCAGCTACGAGTAAAAAACTCTGATGTGCCGAAAACTACTTTTCGAACGAGGCACAGACACTATGAGTTTCTGGTTATGCCTTTTGATACGAACCATCTCAGGAAGAGTCGAGCCATATGTAGATTGCCCGATTGTCTACGAGAAGTTACGTTAGGATTAGTCGAGTTGAAGGTATAGTCAGAGTAGAAAGAGGGGTACGAATGGAATGGTAGGAACGAAAGGGTAGGAACAAAATGGTATGAACAAATTGGTCGGTTTAGGTTCGATTAGGTAAAGAAGAAAGAATGGGTTTGAACTACTAAAGGTACTTTCAAGAACCAAATACCGAAATGGTATCGACCCGTTGATTTAGCCTTTTGAGTTCGGTTATAGGTTTTGTAAGGGGCCATCGTTCTTGGTTATCCATGCAGTCGTACAATTTCCCTAAAAAACAAATTAGCAATATGCACAGCGTCATCAGTTTTAGCACAATAAATAAAATGTGACATTTTAGAGAATCTATCGACTGCAACAAAGATTGAGTCCTTCCCTGTCTTAGTTTTCGGTAATCCAAGAATAAAATCCATAGAGACATCGGTCCACGGGGTGTCGGGAATGGGAAGTGGTGTGTAAAGTCCATGTGGTTGGACCTTCGACTTAGCCCGTTTACAAATTAGGCAGCGTTCACAGATCCGCTCCACGTCTCTCCGCATTCCCGGCCAGTAAAAATGTTCATGGAGGGTCGACAATGTCTTGCTTATTCTAAAGTGTCCCATTAGGCCACCACTATGCGCCTCCAACACAAGTAACTCTCGAATGGAGCCTTGTGGTATACACAACCTATTTTCTTTAAAAAGAAACCCTTCGTACCTGAAAAATTTCTCAAAAGACCCATTTTCACAAGCAGCATATATATTTCCAAAATCCTCATCATTAGCTTACAACTCTTTCATATGGTAAAAACCAAGTAACTTAGAATCAAGAGTGGTCAATAAGGTATATCTCCGTGACAAGGCATCAGCCACTACATTTTCTTTACCTTTCTTGTATTTGATGACGTAGGGAAATGATTCTAAATACTCGACCCATTTCGCATGTCGTTTGTTGAGTTTATGCTGACCTTTAATAAACTTAAGTGATTCATGATGGGAATGAATCACGAACTCCTTCGGTCTTAGATAGTGCTGCCAAGTTTCAAGTGATCGAATCAAGGCATACATCTCTTTATCGTACACCGGATAATTGAGGGAAGCGCCACTTAATTTCTCACTGAAGTACGCCACCGGTCTTCCATCTTGGGTCGACACAGCCCCGATCCCTACACCTGAATCGTCACACTCAATTTCAAATGTTTTAGTAAAATCTGGAAGGGACAATAGAGGAGCTTTCACAAGACATTCTTTAATCAAATTAAATGAACGTTCTTGATCTTCAGACCAGTGAAATACGGAGTTTTTCTTAATCACGCTTGTTAAGGGTGCTGCAATGGTACTAAAGTTGGGCACAAATCGACGGTAGAAGCTAGCCAATCCATGGAAGCTTCGAACTTGGCTAATGTTCGTCGGACGCGGCCATTCTTGAATCGCTTGAACTTTTTCTTGATCCACCTCCAAACCGTTGGCACTCACGACATAACCTAAAAACACAACTTTATCAGTGCAAAATGAACACTTTTTGAGATTAGCATACAATACCTCTTTTCGTAAAGTTTCCAACACCGCTCGTAAATGTGGTACGTGCTCCTCTAAAGTTTTACTGTAGACCAAGATATCGTCAAAGCATACAACACAAAATTTACCAATAAACGCACGTAATACATGGTTCATCAATCTCATAAAAGTGCTGGGGGCATCTGTAAGGCCGAATGGCATTACCAACCATTCATACAAACCCAATTTCGTTTTGAAGGCCGTCTTCCATTCATCACCTTCTTGCATTCGTATTTGATGATAGCCACTTTTAAGATCGATTTTCGTGAAAATCTGGGCTCCACTTAATTCGTCAAGCATGTCGTCAAGACGGGGTATCGGGTGTCAATACTTGATAGTGATTTGTTGATGGCGCGACAGTCCACGCACATCCGCCACGACCCATCTTTCTTGGGTACAAGCAGCACCGGCACCGCACAGGGACTTAAGCTCTCTCGGATGTATCCTTTGTCTAGGAGTTCAGTAATTTGCTTTTGCAATTCCTTCGTTTCTTCAGGATTACTCCGATAAGCAGGACGGTTGGGTAGTGCAGCTCCGGGTACTAAGTCTATTTGATGTCCGATGCCTCGGATAGGGGGCAACCCACTTGGTATTTCGTCCGAAAATATGTCTTCAAATTCCTGAATCAAAGACAATACAGAAGCAGGCAAGTTTTCAGGTAACTCGTTAGTATTCAACAATGCCTCCTTGTACATAAATACATACATAGGCTGTCTCAAAAACATCGGTCGCCAGATATCACTAACCCTCGCAAACACACTCATTTTTCCACTTTCTTTTTCCTCTCCCCTTTTTACTTGTTTTTGTTTCTTTTCATTTTCTCTCGCATTTTTAGTCTTTTCTCTCTCTTTTTCCTTAATTTTCTCTTTTGCACTCTTTTCTTTTTCTCTCGCTTGTTCCACTGAAAGTTTAAGTTTTTGTTGATCCTCGTACACTTGCTTCGGAGCGAGGGGTGCAAGTGTCACGTTCTTGCCAAGATGTTTGAAGGAGTATCTATTAGTGTAACCATCATGCATCACCCGTCGGTCGAACTGCCATGGTCGTCCTAGAAGCAAATGGCCCGCGTGCATTGGCACTACATCACATAATACTTAATCAGAATACTTCCCGATGCTAAAGGACACTAGGACTTGTTTTGTCACTTTGAGTTCACCACCATCGTTAAGCCACTGGAGCTTGTATGGATTCGGGTGCTTGGTAGTTGACAACCCCAACTTTTCCACCATGAGGGTGCTTGCCACGTTTGTGCAACTCCCTCCATCGATTATGATGCTACACACTTTCCCTTGCACTTGACATCTCGAATGAAAAATGTTCTCACGTTGTTGTTCGTCTTCCACACTTTGAAGACTTAGGCTTCACTTGACGACGAGTAACTCACCTTCAACGGGTTGTTCTAAGTCCTCCTCAACTTCAGAATTTGATTCAGCATCGTTCTCTTCCTCGTCCTCCGTTTCAATCTCACCGTCAGCCCTTATCACCATGGTACGTCTATTCGGGCACTGACTCGCTATATGTCCACGACCAAGACACTTGAAGCACTTTATGTCCCTTGAACGGGCGGTGGAACTTTCAGGAGCCTTACCTTTACTTGACTCAGCAATAGGCTTATTCGCCTTAGATATTGTTCAAGAATCCTTTGTTCGATTTGTTGGAAAACCCTTCCTTGTGCTTTGGCCCCATTTAGAAGGATTGGTGTTAGGATAGGCTCGGGTGGTACCTTTTTGGTTCAACTGCTTCTCCACTTTGATAGCCATGTGGACCATGTCCACAACCTCAATGTAATGTTGCAGTTCTACGACATTTGCAATCTCTCGATTAAGTCCGGCTAGAAAGTGAGCCATTGTGGCTTCTCGATCTTCTCGTATATCGGCACGGATCATAGCCACTTTCATTTCTTTATAATAATCTTCCACACTCTTCGTCCCTTGGATGAGATTTTGGAGTTTTTGATGCAACTCCCGATGATAGTAGGATGGAATGAATCGTCGTCGCATAACCGCCTTCATTTCGGTCCAAGTGTAAATGGGATGCTCCCCGTTACGCCTCCGACTAGTGGTCAACTGATCCCACCATATCATTGCGTAATCTGAAAACTCAATTGCGGCGAGTTTGACTTTCTTATTTTCAGAGTAGTTATGACATTCAAACAGTAGTTCGATTTTCTTCTCCCACTCAAGGTACGCCTCGGGATCAGATTTACCTTGGAAAGGAGGGATGGAGAGTTTGATATTCTTCAAGTCATCATCTTCCCGCCTTCGATCTACTTGTCCACGGTTTCAAGGACGTCTCCTTTCTAGGCTTATGTTAGACTCGTGATCGCTTTCATCTTCACTATTTTAATTAACAACATCATCTTGAACCCTTGGTTGTCTTCGTCGTTGATCGGGCCCTTCACGCCTTTGCCTAACAACTTTAGGATATTCATCGTGTTGTCTTTGGCCCTCGACTTGGTAGAGTCGATCTTCAAGAGGATTAAGCCTTCGATCAAGTAATCGTTCCATGTTTTGTCCACTATTTTGGGACATCTATTCGTTTAAGATAGCCTCACAAACAAATCCTCTCAATCCGCTCAGAAAGAAAGAAGCTTGATGACACTCACACTCGTGTTTACACTCTTAGTTCAGCTTTTACCTCCCCTCAAATGCACTCACGCTCTCTTGCCTTTTACCTCTCTTGACTTTTCTCGTAATTTCGTAAGCAGATTCGTTAAGGCTCGGTCCTTGGTCTGGGTGGTCGGTTCAAAAGGGATAACAAGTGATTGATGTATTCGATATAGGGTAGGCTGAAAGAATAGGGAATTGGGTAAAAAAAAACAATTCGGCGAATTAGGGAGAGTAGAATAGAAGAAGGGTCGGCAACTATATCAGATCAAGCTTGACGATCGAATAACAATTGAATTGCATAAATCACTCTTTTTTTTTCGATTTTTTTTAAACTTGTATAACTTTTTTTTGTTGTACTATATCGACAAACTAAATACAATAAAAACACTTTTGTACAATATTTTTTTTCTTTGGCTGCGTAGATTTTTATTTTTATAGCAACAATAACAAACTAATCGAAATGAGAAAACTTCGGTATACAAAAAAAATTTTCTATACTTTTTTTTTCTGAACCTACCTCGGGAATGCTCCGCTTCGAACGCCTAAGCTTCTCGTTTTAGGTAGCTCTGATACCAGATGATACGAACCGTCTCGGGAAGAGTCAAGTCGTATGTAGATTGCCCGATCATCTATGAGAAGTTACGTTAGGATTAGTTGAGTTGAAGGTATAGTCAAAGTAGAAAGAGGGGTACGAATGGAATGGTAGGAACAAAATGGTATGAACAAATTGGTCGGTTTAGGTTCGATTAGGTAAAGAAGAAGGAACGGGTTTGAACTACTAAAGGTACTTTCAAGAACCAAATACCGAAATGGTATCGACCCGTTGATTTAGCCTTTTGAGTTCGGTTATAGGTTTGGTAAGGGAAACCTCGACCCACTATCTAACAAGATAGGAACCTCGGTATGTTGAACACCACACTACGAATAGTGATAAGTTCGGGTATGACAAAGAACATGGTTGACACAACTAGAATGCTAGGAACGCCAAACGAATCTTTGAACGAAATATAAGAAAAGTTTGCCTCACGATTTTGGCAGCATAACATTAACAAAAGTTTCAAAAGTGCTTTACATGGAAATTGAACAAGTATTTATAAGCCTAAGTCTAGGTAGCCGAATGGCCTTTCATACTTACACATTAATTAAAAGAAAATTCTAGAAAAATAACTCTTAATATGCATGACCAGATTCGGTTTTGGGAATGGTGGATGAGTGCATCTTCATGCTTAAGAAAACTCAAAGTGAATGCATGATATCCAATGGTCACTTGTAGATTCAGCCAACCTTGTTAAATGAAGCAATGTTTGGCCAAAAAGTATGAATTAATTGTGGACACTCCAAGGGCCATCATGTGTGTGAAAAGAATGTTGAAGAGTCTTCGAGTGTGAACAAGGTGAACCGAATGGTCTTTCCATGTGAACATAGGTGTGAACGAATTAAGGAGAGTCATGGGGAAGCTAATTGGCCAAGCTATCTTCATGCATGTGTGAGTGCCCTTTGGCCGAATGGTCACCTTGGAGAATGAAGAGATAGCACACCATACATGAATGGAAACATTCATGAACCTTAAAGACATTGAATATGGTCATACATGCACTTGGCCGAACATGCACCTAAGAGATTCAAGCCCCCCAACCGTCCATGCACCTTCAAAATTCATGCTTGCTTTTAATCTCCATATGTCCATTGCGTTCCTACAAGAAATGTGAACATAATTAATTCAAACTAATGTGAACACAAATATCAACATTAAATTCGGTTATGACAAATTTAATTATCATCAATAAACACTTTTAAGACATACTTAATATAACTAATGTGAACTAAATTTAATATGTAGGATATTAATTAACTAATTATTGAACTTATTAATTAAAAAGTCAATAGTAGTCAAATGAATTCAAAGTGAACTCCATGAGCTGATGGTTAATTCATGAGTTAAACCTGAGCTGGGCCAAAACTCGTGAGCTGATAATGAGCTGGTCCCGAGCTAATGAGCTGGTGTGGAGCTACATGGGAGCTAACTTGAACTGAAGGTGAGCTTGGTGAGCTGAAATGAACTTGTAGAAAAGTTCGGCATGGATTTCCAAAATGGCCACTGACTGGTTCGATAGGTCTAGCATTGACATCATCCCACACATGCTGAACTAAAGCTATAACATCTTCTTTAAATTGTTTTGCACGACCCCTTGTGATCAGCCTTTGAGGTAGCACCATCGGATCTCGGCTTGGACTTGGCTTATGGGAAGCCGTGATCGTATCACCTTTCGAACTTACTAATGCACCTACTGCTTTTATGGATTTAATGAATTGAATTTTCAAACAGTATTTGGATCTATTTGAGGTTGTATTTATAGATGACATTTTGATCTATTCTCGGAATGAATTCGAGCATGCCAAACATTTGAGAATTGTGCTACAGACTTTGCGTGATAAACAGTTGTTTGTGAAGTTCAATAAATATGAGTTCTAGTTGCGTGAAGTTGGTTTCTTGGGACATGTTGTATCAGTATCGAGTATTCAGGTTGATCCAAGTAAAATTTCAGCAATACTAGAATGGAAGCCTCAGAGAAATGTTTCTGAAGTCTAAAGTTTTCTGGGACTTGCTGGATATTACAGACGATTTGTAAAAGGTTTCTCGATGATTGCCACTCCTATGATGAGATTACTCGAAGATATGTTGAGATGTTGCATCCTCGAGTTTAGTGGTTCATGGGAACGGTATTTACCTTTGATTGAGTTCGCTTACAATAATAGTTTTCAATCAAGCATTAAAATGGCACCTTACGAGGCTTTGTAAGGTCGTAAATGCCGTACACCATTGTTTTGGACCCAGCTCAGTGAAAGTAGAATTCTCGGAGTTGATTTGATCAAAGATGCTGAGCAGAAAGTAAAAATAATTCGTGAAAGTTTAAAGGCAGCTTCAGATCGTCAGAAGTCGTACGCGGATTTGAAACGAAAAGACATTGAGTATCAGGTGGGAGACAAAGTGTCTCTTAAAGTTTCACCTTGGAAAAAGATACTCAAATTTGGCCGTAAGGGCAAGTTGAGTCCCAGGTTCATTGGGCCGTATGAAATATCCAAACGAGTTGGTCCAGTTGCATATAGATTGATTTTACCCCCTAAACTCGAAAAGATTCATAATGTTTTTCATGTTTCGATGCTCAGACGTTATAGATCCGATCCATCGCACAAAATTAACCCATCAGAGGTTGAAATACAATCTGATTTGAGTTATGAAGATGAACCAATTTGTATCCTAGCTCGCGAGGTGAAAGAGTTGCGAAACAAAACAGTTCCATTAGTGAAGGTGTTATGGCTCAAGCACGGAATTGAAGAAGCTACTTGAGAACCTGAGAACTCTATAAAAGAACGATACCCAAATCTATTTACTGGTAAGATTTTCGGGGACGAAAATGTCTTAAGTGGGGGAGAGTTGTGACAGCCCTAATTTGACCTTAGTCGGAAAGTGGTTTCGAGACCACAAAACCGAGTTGTAAAAAAATAATTAATCGTCATATTTAATGCTTAATATATTTGAAAGTGCATGTGTGAAAGTTTCATACTTTAATTTCTTTAATTGTATGTGAAATTTATTAGAAAGGACTTATGTGAGAAAATTTAGAAATGTGCTAGGCAAATGTAAAGTGGCCTATTTATGCATGTTATAAAATAATTGTACTTGCATGTCAAATAACCCTTTTTTGTTATAGTGGCCGGCCATGATGAGGAATTGATATTAAAATAGATGTAAATAATTAGTTAATGGTTGTATAATTGAATTTTGTTAAGTAATAATAATAATAAAAAGAAAAAAAAGGTGATAAAAACAAAGCTTCATTCTTTTTGGTTCTTCTTGGCCGAATTGAAGAAAGAAAGAAGGAAAGATTTTGGTCACTTTAAGCTCAAGGAAGGTTAGTTAATTGTGTTAGATTTTAAAATTTTAAGCTTGTTTCTAGTTAATTAGCAAATTTCTTACATAGCCCATGTCAAAATTTGAAATTTTGGTGATGGTTTGAGCATTCGGTTTCGGTTATTAAAGGATGAGCTTGGGTTATGATCTTTATGTTGTATGAAAAATTGTTGAAGAGAAGGGTTTAAGTTAGTCAAATTATAAATTTTAACACTCATGAGTATAATAGCCAAACATAGATTTGTTTAATGAATTGAACAAATACCGTGTGAGTGATTCAAATGAATGAGTTTGAGGTTGGATCATATTAAGATTAGGCTTTGTACATAAATATTAAGAGTTTGATATTTTTTTTTAATGAGTATTGGATGGTAAATAAGGTTATGCATAAGATAAATATTAAGATTATGGTTGACTTGTGTTTAGTGAAGTTCGGCCAAGGACTTTATGTACATGCTTATTCGGTTTAAGTAGAGTAAATGTGACGGGTAGATATGACTAGGTTGTAGCTTATTATTAATTCGTTTGACTGTATGAATTAGCTTGTAAATTGGTTTGGATATAGTAAATAATAAGCATGCTTGGTAACAGTAAGGTTATTGATAATATGTCATGACTTTAACTTAACTAGTTGATTGGATAAGAAATGAATTGGATATATATAGATAATATTGACGAACCGCTTAGCTTATGAGTTTATATATTGGTTCGGCTACTAAGCTAGAAAATAATTGTTGGTAACATGGTATCCGTATCTATGCACCTATGTAGATATATATATGTGGTATTTTAAGTATAATTGTTCATTTGATAAAGTTGGCTAATAGTTCAAGTAAGGATTACTCTATTCGATATGTCCATGAATTGAGGCAATGGGTTCGGTAATTAGCTTAGGACATTCGGGTAATATCACATGTCCGATCATAGTTAAACATTCGATAGTTGTGATTCTTTGGCTATAATATTTGAATATCACTATGGGAAAAATATATGATCGGTTGCCTATTATTTACTTTGAAATGAATCTTAATAAATAGGTATTCGTATATAGTAAAGTTGGACAAGTAATTGAATAAATTTATTTGTTTTATTAAGCTCAAGAGCATAGAGGGTCTAAATCAGATAAAGGAAAAGAGAAAGCAGTCGAGTAGCCTATCCGCAACCGTTCGAATATATCGAGGTAAGTCGTTGAGTAATGAAACTTAGTTTATGATTTGATAAGGCAATTATTTATCTATGAGCATAATAATTAACTTGTGACCTAATGATTCTACTTGAATTACATGACAAAATAAATAAGTAAAGTATTTACTTGTAGCCGTTTGGTTATAGAAATCTTGTGGATTAACGAAACGGGATCACGTTATTTGTTTAGGACTAATGAATCGAAAGATGTATGGTTAGTAAACATACTGTAATCGTATTCGAGTATCAGGAATGATATTCAAATGTGATAAGATATATAGATATGTATGCATATATGTGTGAATGTTAATCGGGGTGTAAATCCGAGCTTGGGTTCGAAGGGCTTTTGAGCCAGTGCTAATAACTGAACTTAATTACGAAGGGCTCTTGAGCAAGTGCTAATAACCGAACTTAGTTTTGAAGGGCTTTTGAGCCAGTGTCATAACCGAACTTAGTTCCGAAGGGCCTTCGAGCCAGTGGCCTAATCCGAGCTTGGTCTCGAAGGGCTTTGAGCCAGTGTTAAGAATCGTGCTTGATTCCGAAGGGTGGTTGTGCCGGCATAATATTTAAGGTTGAAAACCCATAAGTGTTCGCACGAAAAATCATATAATACATGTGGAAACCATTTTAAACACCTGTGCTACTTACAGTAAGATAACCAGGTAAGTAATTTACTCTCGTTGAGAATACAATTGATTTTAAACTATGACTACGAAATTCGGTAGGTATGCTTAGACCATTGTTAAATCATTCAAATGTTTATGATCTGATCATGATGCATGAGTTCAAGATTAGAGAGTTCAATTTCATAAATATGAGATATATGTGTATATGCATGAGATTGATATGGAAATTTGAGATGAACAGGATTCGGCTATAGATTGAATTTAAATTGGATATATTGACTTTACCTTTGTGATATGAATGATAAAAATGATACCTTAGTTAGGTTTATATTCGGCCAAAGGATGGAACAAGTAAACTTTGAAATTATTATGCCACTCTTTTAAATGATTTCATTACTTAAAACTTACTAAGCATCGAAGTGCTTAATCTTTTGCTTAAATTCTCTATTTTATAGATTTTGTTCGTCAGCTATCGGACTCGGAGGTGTCAAAGTCGAAGTCATCCACACTATCTAAGCCACTTTTTGGTACTTTTCAGTTGAATTTGATAATGGCATGTATAGGGCTGACCCTTGTTGTTAATTAAGTATCTTTTGGTAATGTATATTCGTATAGCCATGCGAAAATGGCTTGTATATTTTGAGTATAACATTATGATCATTTTGTATATATGGTCTTATGATATGGTTATTAAGTGGTGTGGAAATGTTTGGTAATGATTAGCCATTGGAATGGCCAATCATGGTCCTGTTGGTGCTACGTATGTCATGGCTAATCGTGATTATACTTGGAAATAATGTTGTCAAATTACTAGTTGATTCATGGAAAACTATGAAATAGGTGAAATTTACCTTAAAATAGATGCTGACAGAAGCAGTGATGTGAGTTTAAAAAATCAATAAAAATAGTAGAAATGGAATCAAATAATGAATAAATTATGTAATCGAATCTTGATGAGTCTATTTTCATATGAAAGAAACGAAACAACCATATGAGCCGTATTTTATGAGATGTTTAAGTTTTCGTGAAATAGGGCCAGAGCAATTTCTGGATCCCCTGTTCTGACTTTGGAAATTCACCATAAATTAACCAGAGATAATTAGAAGTCATGCTTTATATGTACAGATTCCTCTTTGAGTATAGTTTCATTAGAAACAAACGGTATAAGTATTGAAGCCCTGTACAGGGAGATATCTAAGTCGTAATGCATGAAGGTCAGAGTAGTCAAACCCTGAAATAGGGGAGACTTTAACTAATAAACTGTACTAATTTGCCTGACCAAAAATTCTAGAAAACAATTAGTAAATATATGTATGAGTCTAGTTTCAGGAAAAATTTACAGAATTGGATTTCAAGTTTTGGAACTCGAGATATGAATTTTAGAGTGACTGTGATGCAGTTAGCCAGCTCGTCTGGAAATTTTAAAAATGAATTGTATGAGCTGTTTAAGTAAGGAATTAAGTCTGTCAGCACCTCGTGTTTGACTCTGGAAACGGTCTCAGGTACGGGGTGTTACATTTAATTGGTATCAGAGCCAGGTTTAGTCGATTCTAGGACTACCGTAATACGTAGGGGAATAGCTATACATGCCATTATGTGTTTATCTGATAGTGTGGTGATTTCTGACAGTTAAAAATGTGTTTATTAATCCCAACCGAGCGGTAGCTGATGATGTTGAGAGTGTAGCACCTGCTTTCCCACATTGGACGGCACCGGTGGACTCTCAACCTATTGCTAGTAATCAGAATGATGAAGCTAGGCAGGCTTTTTATAGCGTGATGAATGATTGGTTCAATCAGTATATTCGAACTAATACGGCTGTCCCACAACCCCCACCCCCGACTAATACAAACCCTGCACCTGTAATATCTCCTAGAGTTGACCCGTCGAGGTTGAACAAGCCCTCGGTTGATAGGATTCGGAAGCATGGGGCTACTGAATTCAAGGCTACTGACAGTGATGATGCTGAGCAGGCTGAGTTTTGGCTTGATAATACCGTTCGTGTGTTCGATGAATTATCGTGCACACTTGATGAATGTTTAATATGTGCTATATCTCTGTTACGTGATTCTACCTACTATTGGTGGAATACTTTGGTTTCCGTCGTGCCGAGAGAACGGGTTACTTGGGAATTCTTTCAAATCGAGTTCCGCAAGAAATATACCAGTCAAAGGTTCATCGATCAAAAACGGAAAGAATTTTTTGAGCTTAAGCAGGGTTCTATGTCAGTTACTGATTATGAGCGAAAGTTTGTCAGACTTAATAAATACGCTCGGGAATTTGTTTCATCCGAGGCTATCATGTGTAAACGCTTCGAGGACGGGTTGAACGAAGATATAAAACTGTATGTTGGCATTCTTGAAATTAGAGAATTTGTAGTACTTGTCGAACGAGCTTGCAAAGCCGAAGAGCTCAATAAGGAGAAAAGAAAAGCTGAAGTGGAAGTAAGAGAATTTCGTAGAGGTCTTCGGGAAAGCCCTTTCAACAATCATCGAAGAAATTTAAAAGTGATCCAGGCCGATCTAAAGACACTTTGGGCTTTTCCAGACGAGATCATGATCCACCCCCTGTGAGTACGCGAGTCACTTCGGTTGCCAGTGTTGGAAATGATCGTCGGGACAGGACGGAGTGCCAGTATTGCGGTAAATGGCATTCGGGGAGTTGTAGATTCCATGACTGCTCCTGTTATAAGTGCGGATCAGCTGACCACTTTATCAAGGATTGCCCGAGACTGTCTGAACAGAATGTAAATCAGAGTGGGAAATCGGGTGCTACTACTGCTCGAGGTAGACCATCTAAAAATGCGGGGAATGCTAGTGGTGGTCAGAGAGGATCTAGAGATGTTACCACCAGATCTGAGGCTCGTGCTCCTGCTAGAGCTTATGCTATATGTGCACGCGAGGATGCTTCTTCGCCTGATGTTATTACTGGTACATTCACTCTCTTTGATACTGATGTGATTGCTTTGATTGACCCTGGTTCTACTCATTCTTATATATGTGAGACTTTAGCATCCAGTAAGACTTTACCTGTTGAGTCTACTGAGTTCGTTATTAGAGTGTCGAATCCCTTGGGTCATTATGTGCTTATTGATAAGGTGTGTAAGAAATGTCCCCTAGTAATCCGAGGTTCTTGTTTTCCGGCCGATTTGATGCTTTTATCGTTTGATGAATTTGATGTTATCCTTGGTATGGATTGGTTGACCGTACAGGATGCAGTGGTGAATTACAAAAGAAAAACTATTGATTTGAGATGTGTAAATAATGAGATAATTCAAGTTGAGTCTACTAACTTGAATGCATTGTCAGCAATAATATCTTTGATGTTGGCTCAGAAATATGGGAGAAAGGGATGTGAAGCATATCTTGCGTACGTACTTGATAGCAAAGAGTCAGAAAAGAGACTTGAGTCAGTGCCAGTGGTTTGTGAGTATTCAGATGTTTTCCCTGAGGAGTTACCAGGATTACCACCCGTTCGAGAGTTTGAATTCGACATCGAACTAGTACCTGGTACCACTCCAATTTCGATAGCTCCGTATCGTATGGCACCAACGGAATTGAAAGAATTGAAAACTCAGTTGCAAGAGTTGACGGATAGAGGTTTTGCTCGACCGAGTTTTTCACCTTGGGGTGCACCAGTATTGTTTGTGAAAAAGAAGGACGGAACCATGAGACTTTGCATCGACTATCGTCAGTTGAATAAAGTAACAATAAAGAATAAATATCCGTTACCGCGTATTGATGATTTGTTTGATCAAGTAAAAGGAGCCTCTGTATTTTCGAAGATAGATTTGAGATCTGGGTTATTGTTGATAGACTGACAAAGTCGGCTCATTTTATTCTTGTACGTACGGATTACTCCCTTGACAAGTTAACTGAAATGTATGTATCTCAGATTGTAAGGTTACATGGAGTACCTATTTCTATTGTGTCAGATAGAGATCCAAGATTCACATCGCGATTTTGGAAGAAATTACAAGAAGCTTTGGGTACCAAGTTGCATTTTAGCACCGCTTTTCATCCTCGAACTGATGGTCAATCTGAACGGATAATTCAGATACTCGAAGATATGTTGAGATGTTGCATCCTCGAGTTTAGTGGTTCATGGGAACAGTATTTACCTTTGATTGAGTTCGCTTACAATAATAGTTTTCAATCAAGCATTAAAATGGCACCTTACGAGGCTTTGTACGGTCGTAAATGCCGTACACCATTGTTTTGGACCCAGCTCAGTGAAAGCAAAATTCTCGGAGTTGATTTGATCAAAGATACTGAGCAGAAAGTAAAAATAATTCGTGAAAGTTTAAAGGCAGCTTCAGATCGTCAGAAGTCGTACGCGGATTTGAAACGAAAAGACATTGAGTATTAGGTGGGAGACAAAGTGTTTCTTAAAGTTTCACCTTGGAAAAAGATACTCAGATTTGCCCGTAAGGGCAAGTTGAGTCCGAGGTTCATTGGGCCGTATGAAATATCCGAACGAGTTGGTCCAGTTGCATATAGATTGATTTTACCCCCTGAACTCGAAAAGATTCACAATGTTTTTCATGTTTCGATGCTCAAACATTGTAGATCCGATCCATCGCACAAAATTAACCCATCAGAGGTTGAAATACAATCTGATTTGAGTTATGAAGAAGAACCGATTTGTATCCTAGCTCGCGAGGTGAAAGAGTTGCGAAACAAAACAGTTCCATTAGTGAAGGTGTTATGGCTCAAACACGGAATTGAAGAAGCTACTTGGGAACCTGAGAACTCTATAAAAGAACGATACCCCAATCTATTTACTGGTAAGATTTTCGGGGACGAAAATGTCTTAAGTGGGGGAGAGTTGTGACAGCCCTAATTTGACCTTAGTCGGAAAGTGGTTTCGAGACCACAAAACCGAGTTGTAAAAAAATAATTAATCGTCATATTTAATGCTTAATATTTTTGAAAGTGCATGTGTGAAAGTTTCATACTTTAATTTCTTTAATTGTATGTGAAATTTATTAGAAAGGACTTATGTGAGAAAATTTAGAAATGTGCTAGGCAAATTTAAAGTGGCCTATTTATGCATGTTATAAAATAATTGTACTTGCATGTCAAATAACCCTTTTTGGTTATAGTGGCCGGCCATGATGAGGAATTTATATTAAAATAGATGTAAATAATTAGTTAATGGTTGTATAATTGAATTTTGTTAAGTAATAATAATAATAAAAAGAAAAAAAAGGTGATAAAAACAAAGCTTCATTCTTTTTGGTTCTTCTTGGCCGAATTGAAGAAAGAAAGAAGGAAAGATTTCGGTCACTTTAAGCTCAAGGAAGGTTAGTTAATTGTGTTAGATTTTAAAATTTTAAGCTTGTTTCTAGTTAATTAGCAAATTTCTTACATAGCCCATGTCAAAATTTGAAATTTTGGTGATGGTTTGAGCATTCGGTTTCGGTTATTAAAGGATGAGCTTGGGTTATGATCTTTATGTTGTATGAAAATTGTTGAAGAGAAGTGTAAAAGTTAGTCAAATTATAAATTTTAACACTCATGAGTATAATAGCCAAACATAGATTTGTTTAATGAATTGAACAAATACCGTGTGAGTGATTGAAATGAATGAGTTTGAGGTTGGATCATATTAAGATTCGGCTTTGTACATAAATATTAAGAGTTTGATATTTTTTTTAATGATTATTGGATGGTAAATAAGGTTATGCATAAGATAAATATTAAGATTATGGTTGACTTGTGTTTAGTGAAGTTCGGCCAAGGACTTTATGTACATGTTTATTCGGTTTAAGTAGAGTAAATGTGACGGGTAGATATGACTAGGTTGTAGTTTATTATTGATTCGTTTGACTGTATGAATTAGCTTGTAAATTGGTTTGGATATAGTAAATAATAAGCATGCTTGGTAACAGTAAGGTTATTGATAATATGTCATGACTTTAACTTAACTAGTTGATTGGATAAGAAATGAATTGGATATATATAGATAATATTGACGAACCGCTTAGCTTATGAGTTTATATATTGGTTCGGCTACTATGCTAGAAAATAATTGTTGGTAACATGGTATCCGTATCTATGCACCTATGTAGATATATATATGTGGTATTTTAAGTATAATTGTTCATTTGATAAAGTTGGCTAATAGTTCAAGTAAGGATTACTCTATTCGATATGTCCATGAATTGAGGCAATGGGTTCGGTAATTAGCTTAGGACATTCGGGTAATATCACATGTCCGATCACAGTTAAACATTCGATAGTTGTGATTCTTTGGCTATAATATTTGAATATCACTATGGGAAAAATATATGATCGGTTGCCTATTATTTACTTTGAAATGAATCTTAATAAATAGGTATTCGTATATAGTAAAGTTGGACAAGTAATTGAATAAATTTATTTGTTTTATTAAGCTCAAGAGCATAGAGGGTCTAAATCAGATAAAGGAAAAGAGAAAGCAGTCGAGTAGCCTATCCGCAGCCGTTCGAATATACCGAGGTAAGTCGTTGAGTAATGAAACTTAGTTTATGATTTGATAAGGCAATTATTTATCTATGAGCATAATAATTAACTTGTGACCTAATGATTCTACTTGAATTACATGACAAAATAAATAAGTAAAGTATTTACTTGTAGCCGTTTGGTTATAGAAATCTTGTGGATTAACGAAACGGGATCACGTTACTTGTTTAGGACTAATGAATCAAACGATGTATGGTTAGTAAACATACTGTAATCGCATTCGAGTATCAGGAATGATATTCAAATGTGATATGATATATAGATATGTATGCATATATGTGTGAATGTTAATCGGGGTGTAAATCTGAGCTTGGGTTCGAAGGGCTTTTGAGCCAGTGCTAATAACCGAACTTAATTACGAAGGGCTTTTGAGCCAGTGCTAATAACCGAACTTAGTTTCGAAGGGCTTTTGTGCCAATGTCATAACCGGACTTAGTTCCGAAGGGCCTTCGAGCCAGTGGCCTAATCCGAGCTTGGTCTCGAAGGGCTTTGAGCCAGTGTTAAGAATCGTGCTTGATTCCGAAGGGTGGTTGTGCCGGCATAATATTTGAGGTTGAAAACCCATAAGTGTTCGCACGAGAAATCATATAATACATGTGGAAACAATTTTAAACACCTGTGCTACTTACCGTAAGATAACCAGGTAAGTAATTTACTCTCGTTGAGAATACAATTGATTTTAAACTATGACTACGAAATTCAGTAGGTATGCTTAGACCATTGTTAAATCATTCAAATGTTTATGATCTGATCATGATGCATGAGTTCAAGATTAGAGAGTTCAATTTCATAAATATGAGATATATGTGTATATGCATGAGATTGATATGGAAATTTGAGATGAACAGGATTCGGCTATAGATTGAATTTAAATTGGATATATTGACTTTACCTTTGTGATATGAATGATAAAAATGATACCTTAGTTAGGTTTATATTCGGCCAAAGGATGGAACAAGTAAACTTTGAAATTATTATGCCACTCTTTTAAATGATTTCATTACTTAAAACTTACTAAGCATCGAAGTGCTTAATATTTTGCTTAAATTATCTGTTTTATAGATTTTGTTCGTCAGCTATCGGACTCGGAGGTGTCAAAGTCGAAGTCATCCACACTATCTAAGCCACTTTTTGGTACTCTTCAGTTGAATTTGATAATGGCATGTATAGGGCTGACCCTTGTTGTTAATTAAGTATCTTTTGGTAATGTATATTCGTATAGCCATGCGAAAATGGCTTGTATATTTTGAGTATAACATTATGATCATTTTGTATATATGGTCTTATGATTTGGTTATTAAGTGGTGTGGAAATGTTTGGTAATGATTAGCCATTGGAGTGGCCAACCATGGTCCTATTGGTGCTACGTATGTCATGGCTAATCGTGATTATACTTGGAAATAATGTATGTCAAATTACTAGTTGATTCATGGAAAACTATGAAATAGGTGAAATTTACCTGAAAATAGATGCTGACAACAGCAGTGATGTGAGTTTGAAAAATCACTAAAAATAGTAGAAATAGAATCAAATAATGAATAAATTATGTAATTGAATCTTGATGAGTCTATTTTCATATGAAAGAAACAAAACGACCATATGAGCCGTATTTTATGAGATGTTTAAGTTTTCGTGAAATAGGGCTAGAGCAATTTCTGGATCCCCTGTTCTGACTTTGGAAATTCACCATAAATTAACCAGAGATAATTAGAAGTCATGCTTTATATGTACAGATTCCACTTTGAGTATAGTTTCATTAGAAACAAACGGTATAAGTATTGAATCCCTGTACAGGGAGATATCTAAGTCGTAATGCATGAAGGTCAGAGTAGTCGAACCCTGAAACAGGGGAGACTTTAACTAATAAACTGTACTAATTGGCCCGACCAAAAATTCTAGAAAAAAATTAGTAAATATATGTGTGAGTCTAGTTTCAGGAAAAATTTACGGAATTGGATTTCAAGTTTTGGAACTCGAGATATGAATTTTAGAGTGACTGTGATGCAGTTAGCCAGCTCGTCTGGAAATTTTAAAAATGAATTGTATGAGCTGTTTAAGTAAGGAATTAAGTCCGTCAACACCTCGTGTTCGAATCCGAAAATGGTCTCGGGTACGGGGTGTTTCAAATTGAGTCCGAGATTTATTGGGCCGTATGAGATTATTGAGCGTATCGGGCCGGTTGCTTACAGACTGTTGCTGCCACCTAAGTTAGAAAAGATCCATAATGTATTTCATGTTTTGATGCTTCGATGACATCAATCCAGTCCATCGCATGTAATTTCCCCGTCTAAGATTGAGATTCGATCCGATATGACATATGAAGAAAAACCGATTTGAGTTTTAGATCGCAAGTTTAAATATTGAGAAATAAGAAAATTTCTTTAGTAAAAGTCTTATGGCATCGGCACGGAGTTGAAGAAGCTACGTGGGAGCCCGAGGATGCTATGAGAGAACATTACCCAAACCTATTCGCTGGTAAGATTTTCGGGGACGAAAATCCATAATGGGGGAGAGTTGTAACAGCCCAGTTTAGACCCTAATCAGAACAGTGGTTTTGAGACCACAAATTTGAGTCATAAAAATATTTTAATATTATTTTTTATGTTTATAATATGTGAATTGATATGTGTGAAAATTTCGTGTGAAAATTTTATTATTTGTGTGCTCGATTTAATTAAAAGGACTTAATCGTGTAAAATGTAAAAGTGGCTAGTTAATTTTGTAAGTGTTGAATTGTTATTGTTTTTATAATGTGGGGTCCTTAAAAGGAAATTAGGCCATTAAAAGGTAGCTTGGACGGTTTTGGGTTTATAATATATGGTTTATTTATTAACTTATAAAGGTTAGTATTGTAAATTAGTAAAATAAGTTAATATAATAAAACATAAGTAAAATATGTTCATGTTCATCTTTCTAAGTGCTGAAAGTGAGAAGAAAAGAAAGCTTTGAATGTGATTTTAGTTTCGGCACTTTGGGAGCTTGATTCAAGGTTAGTTTTTGTTCGATTTTTGATAATTTTTACGTTTTTGAGATTGTTGCTTCGAGTACTAGCTAGCCCATGCTTGAATTTTTGAATTTGATGGTGTATTCATGAATTGCCATTGTTGATAGCTTGATGCTTTTTTGTGTTTGATGATGAAAAATAAATATATGTTGTTAGATTGTCAAGTTTAATTAAGTGATTTTTGATAAAAATATCTATTTAGGACTAAATTGTGAATTTTGTAAATTAAAGGGGTCAAAATGTGAAATAAATGAAACATATGGGCTTGTATGGACTAGGGGTAAATTCGGCCTAACATTGGAGTATTCAAATTTTGAATATTTTGTGTTTTGTGAATTAGGGAATAAATTGTGAAAAGTGTGAAATGTTAGGGGCAAAAGCATTTACGTGTTTTTGGATGAATTTAATTGATTTGATTAAATAAGTTTAATTTATGTTAATTTAGATCAAGAAAAGAGAAAATCAGATTTGGTTCGGGGAAAATCTAAAGTTGTTGAATTGTGATGTTTTAATATGTGTTTCAGTTTGAGTAATCATGAAACTTGGTATAGTTATGAATATGATTATTTAGTTAAATGTTAATGTCATGTGTGAGGAAGTGTGTGTATAATTTCTTGGTTATTTTATGAGTTAAAATAGGTTATAATGCATGATTATATATGGCTAAACCTAGTCAAAATAAAACTATATGCTTAGGACATGTTTACCTATGAATTAGTTATTTAGGTTCGGTCATGAATATCAACGAGTGAATAAAATTTTAAAAGTCATATTGAAGTTATTTCGAATGACCAAATGTTGGCTAATTGTTTGATAGTGAATATGTAATTATAGGCATGGTAATAAACATGCGAAATGGGTGTAGTTTTCGTTGATATTTGTGCTCAAAATGGTTCATTTTGTTTTGGTCTTATGCACATAAATTGTATAATAGAAAAGATACTCTTGGTCATTTGGTGACTATGTTTAGAAATGGTTTATTAGTATTAGTAAATATATACATGTAGTATAAGCAACTATGGTATGTTTAATCATGTGGTAATGTTGCTATGGAACTTATGTTTTATTTGTTTTAATATGTGTATGTGCAAAAGTTTTGTAATGATATCTTTGATATACGTTTAATGAAATAGATGTATTGACATATATTCAATATTTGAAATGTAATGGTATATGCTTGAATATATTAAGTTTGCAAGTGTCATTAATGTTAAAGTCATATGATTCGAATATTATATTTATTAAGTACAAATAACATGTCTTTGATGCATGTTAGTTGATTTGAATATGTGATTAAATAAATGATATTAATATGTTTGAATTTTGGAGCATAGTTTGTATATGTAATCCGATAAATATAGTATGTTTGATTTTAATTGGATATATATGTAAAAAATGTGTGAACTTGGCTTGATGTTTGCAAAAATCTGGTTCGAATATTTGTAAAGAAATTTATGTCTTTGAACATGAAATGAATTATATGAACAAGCTGAACTGTGTTTTAGTCAGGTAATGCCCCGTAACCCTAACCCAGTGACGGATACGGTTTAGGGGTGTTACAGATGGAATTGTGTAAATGATGTGGAAATATGACATGGAAAAATATTATATGAAAATGCAAGAAAATGATGATACATGAAAAGTGATATATGAAATATGTGACATATGTTATGTAAATTCTTAAAAGCTTATTTGCTATTTGAGTTATGCCTTATTATGCTATGAATGGGAAATTAGTACTATAGATAGTGAGATAGACATGAAAAGTGATATATGAAATATGTGACATATGTTATGTAAATTCTTAAAAGCTTATTTGCTATTTGAGTTATGCCTTATTATGCTATGAATGGGAAATTAGTACTATAGATAGTGAGATAGACACTTCAAGTAAGTTTGACAGAGATGTGGTATTGAAAAATCTCATTTGAACTTTAGGAATAGTATAGGATATAAGTGACATGTCACTAGGAATTTAGAAATCTAAACTCGTTGAGTTGGTCCGAGTTCATTATGGATGTGATACATGTAATTGGGTTCCAGGCAATGGTCTTGTGTGTCCTACCAGTGGCTAGGTAATCCTTGGGTTGGTCAGATACCTGACAGCTTGTGTGAGCAACCCGTGTAGCTACACATTGACCGATAGCTTTTATGAGCAAGCCCGTGAGTAGCTCCATTGCGAGCGTTACATGTTATAAGGTAGCTTTGGCTACGTATATTTATGTGGCACTTATGTGCAAGTTTCTGCATATCCAATAGTATTCTGAGTGTTCAATGGGTAATGCAATGGATAATGTGATGAAAGACCCAAGGAGGGCATGTTAAAGATGGTATGGTTATGTGATATACTATGAGTGAGTACAGGTATGTACGCTAAACTCATGAGCAATGCCTTGATGAAGAATGATGAATAATCTTTATGGTTATGTTATTATGTCTTTGTGTAATTGAACATGTAATCCATGAAATGGTGAGTTCATGATTAGTTGAGAATGAACTTATGATAGTTATCATCATATTGCACTAAAACAGTTTTGGACAACAGCAGTAGTCTGACTTTGAAAACCTACCAAAAATTGTGAAAATTGAATTAGAGACTAAATAAGATATGAAATTAAATCTTATTCAGTCTAGTTTCATATAGATGAAGCGATGTAAGCAAAAGAATTTCATGTTATGAGATATTTGAATTTTTCCGAGATAGGGTCTGAGTGATTCTGGACTTCCCTATCTTAACTTTGGAAAATCACTAAAACTTTTAAAAAAAAATTTTGGATCATAATTCGTATGACTAAATTCTTAATGAGTCTATTTTCAATAGAAATAGATAGGAACATTATCCGATTGTTTACTACGAGATAATTAAGTTTTAGTAAAGAAAGGTTGAAGCTTTTAAACAGCAGAAAAAGGTTAAATTTTAAGAATAAACTGTACTTATTGGCTGATCCATAAATTTTGGAAATTTTATAGTAAGAAGATATGTGAGTCTAATTTTAGGGAAAATTAGTGGATCTTAATTTGGAGTTCCGTAGCTCTAGATATAAATAATTTAGTAACTATGACTCGAGAAAATAACTTGACCAAAACATAAGTAGAAAATAACTTGACCAAAACATAAGTAAATGTGTAATTATAATTGTATTACCTTGAGAAGCATGTTGAGATATTGCTTATTATTTTCATATGGACTTACTAAGCTATATAGCTTACCCCTCTCCTTTCCATTTCTTTTAGTGTTGTTAGGTTAGCTTGAGGTTGGAGATTGTCGGAGGCAGCATCACACTATCGAATTATCAAGCTGGGGTATTAATAAACCTTAAGTGTTTTCAAGTGAGTGGCATGTATAGAGACTTAGTACTTTATGACATGTGTTTCATGATTTGGCCAATTGAGTTGGCTTATAATGATTCATTTATATAGAGCCATGAGATAAGGCTTATATATGATCATTAAGTTGTAAACCTAATTAATTTTGCTTGACTGTTCTAATGTTTTGTTGATGTGCATGTTGTGATGGCTTGATATCGATGGATGTATGATATGGTATGTATATTTGATGGATGAAATTTGATCAATAGATGTGACCATAATCTTAGTATAAAAGTGTAAATTTAGAGTAAGTTAATGATGTTAATAAAGATGACAAGGCCAAACGAATATGGTTTGGTATGTCTAGACTTGATATAAAATGAGTATGAGAAACACAAGTATGATGACGTGCAAATGTTATGTTTGTAACTTAATAGAGGATGTTTAATCTTTAATTGGATACCATGTTCTATGCCTTTGATGTTGTATAAGTGTGTGAGGGATTAAAATTGACCAAGGCTTGGAAAATAGCCTAAGTGTTGGCCACACGGACAGAGACACGGCCGGGTGTCTCAGTGTGTGGAAGACATGGTGTAGAACACGGCGTGTGTCTTGGCCGTGTGACCTTAAAATATTGCTAGTGTAACACCCCAAACCCAACCTAGACGTTATGGCCGGATTTGTGATGTCACATTGGAGTGTGTTTTGAAAAGCGTGGTTCTATTAGAAAAGTCCATTTGTGTTAAAACCATATTTGTGATCTTTATAAGAAGCTAACTTATTATTTTTATTGGTTAAGTTACAGGTTTTTCTAGCAAAACATGTTTCATACTAAATCGTTATCACACTTTAAAATGTTATTCGTTGCGGACGCTTTTAAATCAAGTTGAGTGGTATGGTAGTTGAAAATCATTGATCTTTTGAAAACCTGAGTCCT
This sequence comes from Gossypium hirsutum, assembly GCF_007990345.1. Lineage (NCBI taxonomy): Eukaryota > Viridiplantae > Streptophyta > Magnoliopsida > Malvales > Malvaceae > Gossypium > Gossypium hirsutum. The sequence continues at coordinate 33,925,494 of NC_053436.1, forward strand.
ACTGCTATCAGATTAAAGTCAATTTAAAATAAATCCCCAAATAAAAATAAAAACTTAAAACGGCCTTATTACAAAAAATTTACCCAAGTAAAACTACCATTACTAGAAATCAAAAACGAAAAACATAAACAGTGGTGTGGCCATATCCGAGTCCCTCGTAGCACCTATCCGCCTAAGGATTACCTGCGCAGATAAGCAGAAGAGCGAGTTTATGGAAACTTAGTGTGTAATCCTTATTTATCAAGCAGTAAATCATGCAGTGCAAACAGTCTGGGCCTAAGCCTTAACAGTACCAATATCAATGTGGGCTTTAGCCCATTACGGTGATAGATCAGTGTGGGCCTTAGCCCAATTCAGTACAGTATCATAGATGTAAATAAAGATCCTACCCATCCAACCTCTACACTCTACACCGTCCAACCCTACACTCCATGTGGGGATAAAATCGACCCACTCATCCTTACACTCCAGAATATAGCACCGGTTGCGGCACTAAACAATATATGCAGCAAAGCTACCAGTATAGTACACTTCCTCCAAATATATCAAACCTACCCCCGTGCAACATGTCATGTCAAAATATATACTTGGATGCAAAATGTCAGGCTCGAATACAATCAAATATAGCATAGGGGTATATCAGTCATTTTACCTCTAAGGGTATAACAGTCATTTCATCAGTATGAGGTCTAAGTGTACTTACTGACCCATCTGTATGCCTACAGTCGTCTTAGGCGACCCATGCAACCTTAACAGTCAAACAATGGAAATGGGCCCAAGCACATAATACGGCCCATGTGGGCCCACGAGCTCATGTGACCCAATAAGCCCAAATAATGGCCTTGGTCGTGTAAACTACACAGCCGGCCCAATTATCTCCATACAGCAGTGTGGTTTGCCTGTGCAGGGCCTACAAGCCCGTGGGCCTGCTCGGCTCATTTCAGCCCAACGTGGCCCAAAACGGCCTAAACCCATGGGATCGCTCATGGTGGCCTCTACTGTCAAACCCACACGTTTATGCGTTCAATTCACCACATGAGCGAACACATGCTCGTGTAGCGTCTATGAACATGTTTTCCGGCTTTTGCCGATTAACAAAATTGTAGTGTGATTACACACCTGATTGCCTGTTGATCCACCAATACTCCAAACCTAACACAATCAAACTCTTGATCAAAACATTTATCCAGTGGAATTGAAAAGCACCCTAACCATTATTGGCTCAAGGAATTACCTATCACTGGCTTTGATCGGACACTCACGAACCATTGCAAAAGACCTATCCACAAGGCTTTAGGGATTTCCTGCACTCCAATAAGCCCTATCAACCAACATTTAAGAGAACAGATTAAACTTAGTTGAACAATTGCTTACCGAAACTTAATGCGCACACCTAGAGGAAAAATATTCGGCTTACACCCACAAAAGCCAACAGTGCCCAAATTAATAGACAAACAGGAACACTTGAACTTATTAGGAAATGGCAGTACAGGGTGATATAAGATATAAGCGCACTAGAAGAGAGAAAGAAAGAGGGAAAGAATAAACACATACCCTCACACCTGATTAGTCGAACTTTCCAAGTCTACAACTGAGAGTTTAGAAGAAGAGAACAAAGTATTCGGCTATAATGCTTAAATGAAGAAGAGGAGAAGAGTAAAAACAATTGGCTGCGATTACAATGAAGAAAGGAATGGAAACCAAATAATGCAGAAGGCTCGAATGAGAGAAAATAGAAAGAACGAGAAGGGATTTGGCTAGAGCAAAGCCGACTTGAGGAAAAGAAAAGAGTCAATGGTATTCAGCAATAGGTTTAGGAGGGAGGAACAGATTGTTTGGTCAAAAGAAAACCCCAAAAATGAAACCTCAGAACGCCCAAATAGTTACCAGAAGAAAACGGCTAACAAAACAAAAACTAAACTCATAGGCGATAGAAACAAAAGAGAGAAGCAACTGCAAAAGAGAGCCAAAACTGACAAATTCGGTACCCCAAAAGCCTAAGACCAATTTGGCATAGAGGGAGTCCCACTTTCGGTAACTATTACCTCACCCCTTATTCCTTGATCTGCTCCCTAAATCTCTCCCCATATCTCTCCTCTAATCCCTCAAACAACCAGTTTAAACCCTTTCAGACTCCCCCTAACTAACGGCCACACACACCATTCTCCCTCAAACACTCCAACCACCCACTAGCAACAGAGTTCTACTACTACTCAACCTCTAACACGGCACAGCAACAAGCCCTTGGACCAACAACCTTTTTGAGACCTGATTTCCCCACAATTAATTAAGAACCCAACATCTAGCAGTAAAGGTTTAGTTCAGTAGAAGCCAAAAAATTTTGCTACAGCCTAGGTTTGAACCTAGGTCTTCTCACACTTCAGGACCCTTAACCATCACTGCAAGTAAGCCAACATGCACATAACACACAATTAAATTACCAAAGATTTGGGGCGTTACAACTCTACCCCCTAAAAGAAAATTTCAACCTCAAAATTTACCTGATCAAAATAGATGAGGGTATTGTTACCGCATCGCCCCCTCAAATTCCCACGTAGCTTCTTTAGAACTATGATTACGCCATAGTACCTTAACCAGTGGAATAGATTTCTTCCTCAGAACTTTCACATCACGGTCTAAAATCTGTACCGACTCCTCTTCAAAAGTCAAATTTGGCCTAACCTCAATCTCCTCAGTGGAGACGATATGTGCAGGATCAGAATGATATCACATTAACATAGAGACATGGAACACATCATGAATTTGATCCAACTCAGAAGGTAACTCAAGTTGACAGGCAACTGATCCCACACGTTTCAGTATATGTAAGGCCTAATGAACCTAGGGCTTAACTTGCCCTTCCAACCAAACCTCAGTACTTTCTTCCAAGGTAAGACTTTGAGAAAAACTAAATCCCCCATAGAATACTCAATTTCCTTACGCTTCAGATCCGTGTATGATTTTTGTCTGTCAGACGCCGCCTTCAGTCGATCTCAAATCAATCTAACTTTATTCTCCGTATCAAAAATCAATTTAGGACCCAGAACTCGCCGCTCACCCAACTCAGTCCAACATGTAAGAGTACGACACTTATGACCATATAATTCCTTGTAAGGTGCCATCTGAATGATGGACTGGTAGCTATTATTGTACGCAAACTCTGCCAACGGAAAATAATCCTCCCAACTGCCCTAGAATTCAATCACACAACTTCTTAACATATGCTCCAGTATCTGAATCACCCTTTCTGACTGACCGTCTGTATGATGATGGAATGCAGTACTGAAGTCCAACCTTGTACCCAATGCTTCACGCAACTTCTTCCAGAATCGAGACATGAAGCGAGGATCTCTATCAGAAATGATAGAAACTGGTACCCCATGCAGTCGCACTATTTTAGACACATACAACTTAACCAGTTTCTGCAACGAGAAATCAGTACGAACAGGTATGAAATGGGCAGATTTAGTCAGTCAATCAACAATGACCCATACTGAATCCTTCTTAGTAGGCGATAAGGGCAGCCCACTAACAAAGTCCATAGTTACTCTCTTACATTTCCAAAGCAAAATCTTAACTGGTTGAAGCAACCCTGAAGGCAATGATGCTCCGCCTTAACAAGCTGACAAGTCAGGCATTTACTCACAAAATCGGTAACATCCTGCTTAAAACCTAGCCACTAATATAATTCTGGAAGATCTCGGTACATCTTATTCCCACCAGGATGCATAGCGTAAGGGCTACTATGCACTTCTTGCAGTATAGATTGCCTCAAATCAGAATCTTTTGGTACATAGACTCTTCCACAGAAACAAAGTACCCTTTCACTATTTAATCCAAAATCTGAAGTTTCCCCACTCTTTATCTATCGGAAATGAGAACCCAATGACTCATCCTCCAACTGCTTACCCTTAATCTGTTCAATCCACCTCGATTTAACTTGAAGTTCGGGCAACAGACTACCATCGTCTAATAAGCTGAGACAAGCAAACATCGCCCTTAGATCAGTAACAGCCCTGCGGCTCAGTGCGTCAGCTACCACATTAGCCTTACCAGGGTGATATTCAATCGAATAATCATAGTTTTTAAGCAACTCAATCCACCTAAACTGCCTAAGGTTCAATTCCTTCTGAGTGAGGAGTTACTTGAGGCTCTTATGATCCATGTAAATGATACACTTCTCACCATACAAATAATGCCTCTAAATTTTCAATGCGAAAACCACTGCAGCTAACTCCAAGTCATGAGTCAATTAATTCGCTTCATGCATCTTAAGTTGACGAGACGCGTACGCCACTACTTTACCATCTTGCATCAGCACACATCCCAAGCCAACATGTGATGCATCACTGTAGACAGTGAATTCCTTCCCAGATTTTGGCTGTATTAAGACAGGGGCCTCAGTCAAAACTTTCTTAAGTCTCTCAAAACTTTCCTGCTTCTTATCAGTCCAGTAAAATGGTACCCCTTTATGCAATAACTTAGTCAAAGGTGCAGCAATCAACGAAAACGCCTCAACAAACCATTTATAATACCCTGTAAGACCCAGAAAACTTCAAATCTCAGATACCAACTTAGGTTGCTTCCAATCCAGAACCGCTTCAATTTTTTGAGGATCAACCCTAATCCCCTCAGCAGACACCACATGACCCAGAAAAGTTAGCTCTCGTAGCCAGAATTCACACTTATTGAATTTAGTGTATAATTATTTCTCCCTCAAAATCTACCGAACAACTCAGAGATGTGCATCATGATCCTCCTCGATCCTTGAATACACCAGAATGTTATCTATAAACACCACTATGAACCGATCCAAATAAGGTTGGAACAATCGATTCATCAAATCCATAAAAGCTACTGGTGCATTTGTCAGTCCAAACGGCATCATTAGAAACTCGCAATGACCATAACGAGTCCTAAATGTTGTCTTGTAAACATCGGTCTCCTTAACCCTTAGTTGATGGTACCTAGATCGGAGATCAATTTTTGAGAAAATTGACGCTCCACAAAACTGGTCGAATAGACCATCAATCGGTAAATGGCATTTATTCTTAATAGTCAATTTATTCAGTTGCTGGTAGTCGATGCACATACGCATAGTTCCGTCCTTCTTTTTCACAAATAACACTGGTGCTCCCCATGGAGACACACTAGGACAAATGAACCCTCGATCCAGTAACTCTTGAATCTGCGCTTTAAGCTCTTCAAGCTCCTTTGGTGCCATTCTATAGGGGGCGATCAACACTGGAGCTGTACCAGGCAGGAGCTCAATCCCAAATTCAACCTCTCGACTTGGAGGTAATCCAAGTAGCTCATCCGAAAAGACGTCCGGAAAGTCCTTAACTGTTCTGATATCTATCACAAATGAGACTTCAGAACTCAAAGCACTGACATAGGCTAAATACGCTTTACAACCCTTATGAACCAACTTCACAACTCTAAGTGCAGAAATCACATTTGACAGATAATTCCGACGCTCCTTAATCACAATTACCTCATCACCCTTTTTAATTCTCAGTAACACCCATTTTGCAATACAATCCAAATTCGCCTGATGCTTAACCAGCCAGTGCATGCTCAATATTATGTCGAATCCCCCAAAAGGAAGTTTCATTAAGTCTGCTAAAAAGATCATTCCTTGAACCTCCAAAAGTACATCCTTATTCATTCTCACTGATTGCCCTAATGGACTCAACACGATGATCTCACTCGTAGTGTTTTCCACCATTATACCCAAAGTCTCAAACACAATGCATGTTATATAAGAGTGCGTAGATCCAACATCAATTAATACAGTATAAGGTACATTATGAATAAAAAACGTACCCGTTATAACATCTAGGGCATCTTTATCCTCTCGATGACGTGCAGCATAAACTAGTGTTGGTTGCCTCGTCTCAGCATGACTAGTACCTTTGCCCGATGCTCCACGACCACGGCCCATACCATTTCCACCTCTAGTCTAACCACGACCTCTCAATGGTTGCTGAATCCCTCTAGGTGGCTGAAAAGTACACATACCAGTAGCTTGCATCTTATTGGGCCTACGTGGACAATCCCTAATACGTTGCTCCATAGATCCGCACCTCAAACATGCCCCTATCCTTACTCAACACTCACCCTGATGGCGTTTCCTATAGATAGTACAAGTCTGCGTCCCAAAAGTAGAAACAGAGGGCCCAACTCTGACTTGCCCATCAACTCTAGCCTTTTTCTTAGGCCTCAAAGCTGAACTTGAGAGCTCCCAAACCTTCTTGTTCCTTCCCCCGTCTGACTCACGATTCTAGTGCTTAGCGCATTTCACATCGTCGACGATCTTCGCGTTTTCCACTAATATCGCAAAATCTCGCTCCCTCTGTGGGGCTATCAAAACTCATAGATCATCTCTGAGGTCGTCCTTAAAATGCACGCAGTGTTCATACTCAGTTGCTACCATGCCTCACGCATAGCGGCTTAATCGCAGAAATTTTGCCTCATATTTAGCCACGGACTTAACCCCCTAGTTCAGATTCAAAAACTCCCTTCTACAGGCATCCACATAGCTAGCTCCCACATATTTCCCTTGAAATGCATTTTTGAAAAACTCTCAAGTCAATCGATCGGGTTGAGTACCCTCTTTCACAATAAGCCACCACTAATAGGCTTCATCTCTCAATAACGACACTGCACCTTTTAGTTTCTGCTCTAGGGTGTAGTCGAGGTCATCCGTGATCCTCTCTGGGGCCTCTATCTAATATTCAGCCATATTAGGGGCAACTCCAGCGATACCCCTAAAGATCTCAACCCCATTAGACATGATTCGTTCCGTTATCCACGGCCCACAGTACTAGTATTGGGCCCAGCGACCCTTTTCAAAATTTATAGTATAGCTTGGGACAGTACGTCATCCCTAGCTACCTGATCGTGTGACCCAGTTTTAGTCACAGGTGAAACCAGTGCCTCTCTTGCCTCAATGTTGGGCATATGGCCTGATGCCGAAGACCTAGCCCGAGCACCTCCATGGCCTCTGTCGTGGCCTCTCATACTTCTTCCACGAGTACCTCTAGTGCTCATTTTTTATTTTCGTGTTATCTGTATTAACAGTTTTATGCATCAGTTTTACAGTTCCAGTGTTTATTAACAGATGTTTTATGAAAAATAGCATCAATAATTAAGAGTTGTTTTGTTTTCGCAGATCGTAGTCTTACTACAGTTTTAAGTTACCCTAATAAAGGTTTCAGTACAGTCTATTATCTATGGTAATCTCATTATTTCAATTAAATCAAACAATAGTTTTAGAGAACTTACAAAATCGGCGCTGGAGACTCGATAGACCACAAATTTGAAAACAACACCTCAAAATATTTTTCTGTCATTTGAAACAATTCTTTTCATATTTATATTTTTAGGAAAAACCCAAATCCACAGTCGAGTTTTACAACTTGGCACTGATATCACTAAGTGTAACACCCCAAACTCGGCCTAGACGTTATGGTCGAATCTGTGATGTCACATTGGAGTGTGTTTTGAAAAGTGTAGTTCTACTAGAAAAGTCCATTTGTGTTAAAACCTCATTTGTGATCTTTATGAGAAGCTAACTTATTATTTTCATTGGTTAAGTTACAGGTTTATCTAGCAAAACATGTTTCATACTAAATCGTTATCACACTTCAAAACACTGTTCATTGCGAAAGCTTTTAAATCAAGTTGTGTGGTATGGTAGTTAAAAATCATTTATCTTTTGAAAACCCGAGTCTTATTGCTATCAGATTAAAGTCAATTTAAATAAATCCACAAATAAAAATAAAAACTTAAAATGACCTTATAACATAAAATTTACCCAAGTAAAACTACCTTTACTAGAAATCAAAAATGAAAAACATAAACAGTGGAATAGCCATCTCCGTGTAACATCCCAAAATAGGGCCTCGTCGGAACAATGGTTTTGGGACCACAAATCCAAGTTGAAATATTTGTTTTATGATTAATATGAGGCCTAGAATATGAATATATGCATGTGTTAAAGTTTCATGAAGAAATTCTATGAGTAAGGTGTCCAATTGGAAAATAAGGACCAAATTGAATAAATTGCAAAACTTGGATTCTAGAAGCAATTTGCATGAAATTGCTTTAGATTACTAATTGGAAGGTCTTAAAGAGAAATTTACCCAATTTCTAAGTTTTTGGACAAAAATGGGCATGTATGGAAAATTTTGGAAGTTTAGTAAGGAGGGGCATTTTGGTCATTTGGTAATAAAATCAATAAAAAGGGAAAATGAAAATCGGCCATCTTCTCCCTTGTACCAGCTGAAATTCTCAAGCCCTCCATTGCTAAGGTTTTCAACATTTTCAAGCTCAATAGTAAGTGACTCCTAGCCCCGTTTTTAATTTTTTTTGTATTTTTGAGATCCTTGTAACATGTTCTCTCCATTTCTACCTATATTTTAAACTAGGGTTCATGTATGCAAGTGACCCATGTGTGACATGTTTGTTCTTTGATGTTTTATGGGAGAATATGAAAGTTAGATGTGTGTTAAACATCTTTTCCTAACTGATTTTCATGAAAAGCCCCTAAAGGGACCTTTTAGCAAAAGGTACAAAATGTGGTAGAAATGTAAAGTAGAGCAAAATGTGGGCTAGTATGAGTTTATAATGCATTCAGCTAGGCTTGGGTAACCAAGGAATTGCATGTATATCATTTTACGAGCCTAGGGATTAAATCATAAATAATATGAAAGGTTAGGGGCAAAACAGTCATTTTGTCTAGGGGTGAAATTTAGGCTCGAAAAGAATAATGTGAGATATTGATAATTCATTTTTATTATTATAGACCCTGAGGAACAAATTTTGAAGGTCGATGGAGGAAAACGAAAGGTTTCAGAATAACTGAAATGTGAAAACCAACATAAATACCAGGTAAGTTCGAATAACTTAAGGTAAACCCATAATATGCCTAAATGCATGTTTTATGAATGTGTGATAGTTGTATATCATGATGGTATGAAAATCCATGAAATGTGTTAATAATAATAATGACAAGATGATAAATGTCCCAGTTGAAGTTAAAAGGGAAATTCGATGGATAAACCATGGCTTACATGACTTGAGATCCTGCTTGTGTTGCAGAAAAGGATTTAGCCCGGACGAGTAATCCATTGATTTCAAATATATAAGAAGGATCTAGCCCAGATAGGTGTTCCTTGAGTGATAGAGCCTCCCGAAGAATATGTGCGCATTAAGTATTTAGCCCAGACGGGTAATCTGATTAGGGTCTAAATTTAGCCTGGACTGGTAATTCAGATCCGAGCTCACTAAGGGTGTTTGTAACTATAAGGGATTTAGCCTGGATTGGTAATCCCACCGTAAGATGTAAGGTTTGCGGGAGTGCATACTTGAGAAAATCACTCTTATGACTTGACAGCAAATGGATAATCCATCGAGATTTTTGAGGTACTCAGCAGGATTAACATGAGGTATAAAAAAGAAAATGTTTGATGATGATCATCTAAGACAAATTACATGATGAATTATTGTGGGACTAACTTGATGTTTGAGTGCATGTAATAGAAGCCTATCCTCTATTTATTGGGTTGGTTGTCTAACATGGTTGTATGCTAATTAATCAGTAAGTTTACTTTCCAGTTATTCGGGCTTACTAAGCATGTAAATGCTTACCCCTCTCTTTTCCCTGTCTTACAGAGCTTGAAGACTCGTAGAGATTGGAAGATGGTTGGAGTATTGTCAACACTATCTATTTTTCCTGTTTTGGTATATAAATACTTCTATTCTATTACAATGGCATGTATAGGCTTGTGGTTACTTGGTGTTATATGTCATTGGTTGGCCGATGTAAAGGCTTAAATGTTAAACTTATTTTTTTGGTATATGGCCATAAGACATGGCTCATTTCGTTGTAGGTTATGACCTATCGACCATGCATGTTTATGTTAGAAATGTTATTGTGATGATTAAATGTGGTATTTCATAAATAGGCATTCGTATTGTGGTCAAAACATTTGGAAATAGTTAGGCCATAATTGGCAATGAATTGTAATAATGAGCCAAGCCTAAATATGTTTCAATGGGACAGAAATCCTTATCATAAAAAAGGGGATAATTGAGTATGTATTTAACCGATGAGATGAGGTTGACATGTAATAGATTCATTGAGGATAGTCCTTGAGTATATTTGGGTCAAGTTAAATGCAATTGGGGTTCTTATATGTGAGGAAATGATGAGGGTGACCATTGGCTTGAAATTATAGCCTAAAAAGGGTCCACACGGGTAGACACACGGGCGTGTGGTACGGTCGTGTGTCCCCTGCACCTAAAATTTCTTTAGTCAGATTGCATGGTAGTAAAAACACGGGAAGAGACACGACCATGTGTGTTAATCATGTGGAGGACACGGCCTAGCACACGGGTGTGTCTCTTGGCCGTGTGCCCCTAGATACATGCTGACGTCATAAGTAGAATGTCCAGGTTTTTAGACACGGGCGTTTCTAGGCCGTGTGAAAGACACGGGCCAAGGCCACAGACATGTGCTTGGCCGTGTAAAAACCCCTATAGGTTCAAAATATAAAATAAAATTCAATTAATTCCACACATGTTAGGGACACGGGCGTGTCCCAAAGCACATGGGCGTGTGCATTTTCTCCACACGGGCGTGTGAGGCTTAACCTAGAAAATTTTCTTAAAATTTTCTTAGGTTCTCGGTTTAGTCCTGGACCATTCTCAATGTATGTTTTGGGTCTCGTAGGCCCATAATAGGGACACTAAGAAGTCGTCTGATTAGTTTTAATTCAGAACGAAATTTATAACCCAAATTTTTCAAAAATGTCTGAGTATGTGTCGGCAACGCCTCGTACCTGGTCCCAGTGTCGGGCACGGGTAAGGGGTGTGTGACAGCCCTAAAGTGACCTTAGTCAAAAAGCGGTTTCGGGACCGCTAAACCGAGTCACCGAAGTATTTGAATGTGATATTTATTGTCTAGAATAGGTGAATATGAATGTGTGAAAGTTTTAAGCTTCAATTTAGTAAATTGCATGTGAATTTAGTCAATAGGACTTATGTGTGACACTTTTGAAATGTGATAGGTTAATCTATAAGGATCTATTAGTGCATGTAATCAAAAAGGATGGGTTTGCATGTCAAATTACCCAAAATTAGAGCTAGTGGCCGGCCATGCTATGGGGTGAAACATGTTGTAAACATGTTTTGTTAGTGTGTTATGTTAGAAAGAATAAAATAAGAGGTTAGTAATAAAATAATGAAAAGAGTGGGGTGATGAAAACAAAGTTGCCTCATCCATGCCCCCCCTCCATTGCCGTGACTAAAGAAAGAGGAGAAAAAAAAAGAGTTCATTCTTTGGTTCTTCTTGGCCGAATTGAAAAGAGGAAGAAGGGGATGAAGCAATCGACCATCTTAGCTGAATATTAAGGTAAGAAAGTTTATGCTAGTTCTTGAAATTTTAGTTGATATTGAGTGAGTTATCAAGTTATTTTTGGTAACCCATGTTGAAATTTTGATTTTGGATTGAGTAAGGTTTTCGGCTATGGAGATTAATAAGGGTGATGGTTATGTTTCATGCTAAATCTAGATGAACAATGGTAGATGCTTACACCTTGATATTTATGAGTTCCTTTCTTGGTTCTACCGTAGATCCATGAAGAATATTTTCATTTGGTGTTGTTGGAGATTTCGGTCATGGGTAGAAAAAAAAGGAACTATAGATTTTGAGATTTATGTTAGAAGCTAATGAGTGACAGTTGGATGAATATTAGGAGGTTAAAATTCACGGGATTATAAGCTTGTAAGCTTGATGATGAAATTTATGCTTTGTGAGGGTAAATGGTTTAAAAGGAGCATTCGGCCATGATGTAAGATTATGATGAAGTGATGTTAAATGCTTTGAATATTGAGTATATATTGTTATAAGTTGAATTTGAGGTTTGTTAAGTTGTCTTTGTCATTGCCGAATGTGTGTATAGTTAAAGAAAACTTGTTAAAGTGCTTAGTTAAGTGATATTAGGTTAATGATATGTGTATCCGGTCATAAAGGTGTACATGAGGAAATGTTAGATTAATTGTGTTAAATTACTCAATGTGATTAAAAATGCGTATGACCATTTTGTATTTGAGCTAAAGGTGGCCATATGACCTATCAAACTCCTTGTCATATTCGGCCATAAGCTAGCATAATGAGACTTTAATAAGTTAAATTTGTTTGAATTAGCTCAAGAGCAAAGGGGAACTAAATCCGATAAAGGGAAGGAAAAAGTGGTCGAATAGCCATCGAAATCGTTCGACAACATCCGAGGTAAGTTTTCGAGCAACGAGACTTAGTTTATGATTTGATTAAGTCACGATGTATGAGCATAACAAATATACGGTGATATGATGATTCTACTTGAATTATATGATGAGTTAATTAGTCTATAGTATGACGGTAGCCGTATGTGCATAGAGATCGTGTCATAAAGCAAACTAAACCATGCTGTTTGTATGTGGCTAGTGAGCCGTAAATGGGAGTGTTTAATACGTGACTTGTGTTTGAACTCTAATTATGAAAATGAGATATAAATGTGTCATGATTTATTGATATGTGCATGAATATTTGGATGATAACCGGGCTAAGTCCCGAAGGCATTTGCGCTAGTGACTAGTTCCGGGCTAAGTCCCGAAGGCATTTGTGCGAGTTACTATATCCGGGTTAAGTCTCGAAGGCATTTGTGCGAGTTACTATATCCGGGTTAAGTCCCGAAGGCATTTGTGCGAGTTACTATATCCGGGCTAAGTCCCGAAGGCATTTGTGCGAGTTACTACATCCGGGCTATGTCCCGAAGGCATTCGAGCGAGTAGCTATATCCGGTTAAATCCCGAAGGTACCTGGCTTGGGAATGAGCGATCTTGCTGTAATAATTTCAATTAATACGCTCGTAAAATCCCAGCGATGAGGTATGTTTCGTATATGCATTGAATTGTTGATTCCTTACAAATAGTATTCACTCAGTCGATAAATGAGCTACCGGCCTTTGGCTAAATTGATCTTTTGTGTATGAATATAAGGGTCGGTAATGTGAAGTAAGTATGATATTGAGAATTTGTGCATATGAAATTATCCGTTTAGCCATACGAATGTTATACTTTAGTTGTGTCTAATTTCATGGCTTAAAACTTACTAAGCATTAAATGCTTACTCCGTTTCTTTGATTCTCTGTTTTATAGATTTTGGTTCGTCAGCTATCGGACTCGGGATTGTTGAAGTCGAAGTCGTCCACACTATCAAAGCCCCTTTTGGTACACTTTTGGTTGAACTTTGAAATGGCATGTATAGGACTACCCTTTTTGATGTTGGTCATGTACCTTTCGGTATTGTACAAATTTGGATAGCCATGCGAAAATGGCTTATATATATTTTTGAGCATAATGTTATAATCATTTTGTATGTATATGGTTATTGAGAGGTGTGGATATGCTTGGCAATGATTGGCCATTGGAATGGTTAATCACGATCATACTTTGTGCTATATATGCTAAAGGGTTAGTTGAATCATGGAAACTATGTAATAGGTGAAGTCTACCTTAAAGGCAGATGTTGACAGCAGCAGTGGTGTGAATTTGAAAAATCACTAAAAATAGTAGGAATGGAATTAAATAGTGAATAAATTATGTAATCGAACCTTGATGAATCTACTTCCATATGGAAGAAACGAAACGGTCATATGAGTCGTATTTTACGAGATATTTAAGTTTTCGTGGGAAAGGCCAGAGCAATTTGTGGATCCCCTGATCTGACTTTGGAATTTCATTATAAATTAACCAGAGATAATTAGAAGTCATGCCATATATGTATAGATTCCTTTCTGAGTCTAGTTTCATTAGAAACAAACAGCATAAGTATTGAAGCCCCGTATAAGGAGTTATCTAAGTCACAATGCAGGAAGGTCAGTGTAGTCGAACCCTGTAACAGGGGAGACTTTAACTAATAAATTGTACTAATTGGCTTGAACAAAAATTCTATAAAAAAATTTGTGGACGGATATATGAGTCTAGTTTCAGGAAAAAAATTACAAAACTGATTTTCGAGTTTTGGAACTCAAGATATGATTTTTAAGGTGACCGTGACGCAGTTAGCCAGCTGTCTGGAAATTTTTAAAATAGACTGTGAACATACATGAATTATGTCTGTTAGCACCTCATGGTCGCTTCCGACAACGGTCTCGGGTACGGGGTGTTACAATTTTATTGGTATCAGAGCTACGGTTTAGTCGATTCTAGGACTACCGTAATACGTTTGGGTCTAGCTATACATGCCATTTTGTGATTATTTGATAGTGTGGTGATTTCTGACAATTGAAAATGTGTTTATTTATAGTAATGGATCCCGATCCCGACCGAGCGGTAGCTGATGATCTTGAGAGTGTAGCGCCTGCTCCCGCACAAGGGACAGCTCCGGCGGACTCTCAACCTGTTGCTAGTAATCCGAATGATGAAGTTAGACAAGCTTTCTATAGCGTGATGAATGATTGGTTCAACCAATACATTCGAACTAATAGGCTGTTCCACAACCTCCATTCCCGACTAATGCCACCCCCGCACCTACAATACCTCCGGCAACTGACCAAATAAGGTCAAATAAGCCCCCAGTTGACAGAATCCGAAAACACAGGGCTACTGAATTTAAGGCTACGGATAGCGATGATGCCGAGCAAGCTGAATTTTGGTTGGACAACACTATTCGGGTACTCGATGAGCTATCTTGCACACCCGATGAGTGCCTAAAGTGTACTATCTCCTTGCTACGTGATTTTGCCTACTATTGGTGGAATACGTTGACTTCTGTTGTACCCAGAGAGCAAGTAACTTGGGAGTTTTTCCAAACCGAGTTTCAAAAAAAGTATATCAGTCAGAGATTTATGGATCAAAAACGGAAGGAATTTCTTGAACTTAAACAAGGTTCCATGTCAGTTACTGACTATGAACGAAAATTTGTGAGGCTTAGCCGATACGCACGAGAATGCATTTCCTCAGAAGCCGTAATGTGTAAACGTTTCGAGGATGGACTGAATGATGATATAAAGCTGTATGTTGGCATCTTGGAAATCCGAGAATTTGTGGTACTTGTCGAGCGAGCTTGCAAAGCCGAGGAGCTCAGTATGGAGAAAAGAAAAGCTGATATGGGAGCAAAGGAGTTTCGTAAGAGGTTTTCGGGGAGGCCCTTTCAACAATCATCGAAAAAGTTTAGAGATGATTTGGGCCGATCTAGAGACACTTCGGGCTTTTCTAGACGAGACCGTGATCGACCCCCTGTGAGTGCACGAGTCACTTCGGTCGCCAGT
Organism: Gossypium hirsutum; assembly: GCF_007990345.1. NCBI lineage: Eukaryota > Viridiplantae > Streptophyta > Magnoliopsida > Malvales > Malvaceae > Gossypium > Gossypium hirsutum. Next base: position 33,940,814 of record NC_053436.1, read on the forward strand.
GTTGGAAATGACCGTCGAGACAGAACGGAGTGTCAGTATTGTGTTAAATGGCACTCGGGGAGTTGTAGATTCCATGACCGCTCCTGTTACAAGTGTGGGTCAGCTGACCACTTTATTAGAGATTGCCCGAGATTGTCTGAACACAACGTAAATCAGAGTGGGAAGCCTGGTGCTACTACTGCTCGGGGTAGACCATCTAGGAATACGGGCAATGCTAGTGGCGGCCAGAGAGGATCTAGAGATGCTACAACCAGATCTGAGGCTCGTGCTCCTGCTAGAGCTTACGCTATACGCGCACGCGAGGATGCTTCCTCGCCAGATGTTATTACCGGTACTTTTACTCTCTTTGATACTAATGTGATTGCTTTGATTGACCCTGGTTCTACTCATTCTTATATATGTGAAACCTTAGCATCCAGTAAGACTCTACCTGTTGAGTCTACTGAGTTTGTAATTCGGGTGTCAAATCCTTTGGGTCGTTACGTGCTTGTCGACAAAGTGTGCAAGAAATGTCCCCTAGTAATCCGAGGTTCCTGTTTTCCGGCCGATTTGATGCTTTTACCGTTTGACGAGTTTGATGTTATCCTCGGTATGGATTGGTTGACCGTACATGATGCAATTGTAAATTGTAAAAGAAAAACCATCGATTTGAGGTGTGTAAATAACGAGATAATCCGAGTTGAGTCTACTGACTTGAATAGGTTGCCAACTATAATATCATCAATGTTGGCTCAGAAATATGTAAGAAAAGGGTGTGAAGCATACCTTGCGTATGTACTTGATGACAAAGAGTTAGAAAAGAAGCCTGAATCTGTGCCAGTGGTTTGTGAATACCCAGATGTTTTTCTCGAAGAATTACCGGGTTTACCACCTGTTCGGGAGGTAGAGTTTGGCATCGAGCTTGTACCTGGGACTACACCAATTTCGATAGCTCCGTATCGTATGGCACCAACGGAATTAAAGGAATTGAAAGCTCAGTTGCAAGAGTTGACGGATAGAGGTTTCATTCGACCAAGTTTCTCACCTTGGGGTGCACCAGTATTGTTTGTGAAAAAGAAGGACGGAACCATGAGGTTGTGCATCGACTATCGTCAGCTGAATAAGGTGACAATAAAGAATAAATATTCGATGCCGCGCATTGATGATTTGTTTGATCAACTAAAGGGAGCCTCAGTGTTTTCAAAGATAGACTTAAGATCGGGTTATTATCAGTTCCGAATTCGAGATTCGGATATACCCAAAACTGATTTCAGAACGAGATACGGTCACTATGAATTCTTAGTGATGCTGTTTGGGCTCACTAATGCCCCTGCGGTATTTATGGATTTGATGAATCGGATTTTCAGACCGTATTTGGATCAGTTTGTAGTTGTGTTTATCGATGATATTTTGGTCTATTCGAGAAATGAAACCGATCATGCTGACCACCTGGGATTAGTGTTGCAAATTTTACGGGATAAGCAGTTATATGCTAAGTTCAGTAAGTGTGAGTTCTGGTTATGAGAGGTTAGCTTCTTGGGTCATGTGGTATCTGCATCGAGTATTCGAGTTGATCCAAACAAAATTTCGGCCATACTTAACTGGAAGCCTCCGAGAAATATTACTGAGGTTCGGAGCTTTTTGGGACTTACCGGTTACTACCGACGGTTTGTAAAAGGTTTCTCGATGATAGCCACACCAATGACGAAGCTACTTCAAAAAGATGTTAAGTTCGAATGGACGGAAAAATGTCAGAAAAGTTTTGATCAACTGAAAACTTATTTGACTGAAGCTCCGATTCTAGTGCAGCCCGAATCAGGCAAAGAGTTTGTCATTTATAGTGATGCCTCCCTACTTGGGTTGGGTTGCGTATTGATGCAAGAAGGTCGAGTTGTGGCCTATGCGTCGAGACAATTAAAGCCACATGAGAAAAATTATCCGACCCATGATCTCGAATTAGCTGCCATCGTATTCGCTTTGAAAATATGGCGACATTACTTATTTGGTGAGAAATGCCATGTATTTTCGGATCACAAAAGTCTCAAATATTTGATGACTCAAAGAGACTTAAATCTGCGACAAAGACGTTGGCTCGAGTTGTTGAAGGATTATGAACTTGTCATTGACTATCACCCAGGAAAGGCTAATGTGGTTGCGGATGCCTTAAGTTGTAAATCACTGTTTGCTTTACGAGCGATGAATGTACACTTGTCCGTTCTATTCGACAATGTGTCAGTGGCAGAATTAAAGGCCAAACCATTGTTGATTCATCAAATTCGTGAAGCTCAGAAAGTCGATGATGAATTGGTTGCAAAACGGGCTGAATGTGTTCCGAATATGGAATCAGAGTTTTAAGTTGATGATGAGGATTGTTTGAGGTTCAGAAATCGTTTGTGTGTTCCAAGAAATTCAGAACTCATTTCGATGATTCTGAACGAAGCTCATTGTAGCCGAATGTCAATTCACCCGGGGAGTACGAAATTGTACAACGACCTAAGACGTCAGTTTTGGTGGCATGGTATGAAACGAGACATTTCCGATTTTGTCTCGAAGTGCTTAGTATGTCAGCAAGTGAAGGCGGAACATCAAGTGCCTACTGGTTTACTTCAGCCGATCATGATACCTGAATGGAAATGGGATCGAGTCACGATGGATTTTGTATCTGGGTTGCCAGTGTCAGCGAGTAAGAAAGATGCGATTTGGGTTGTTGTTGATAGACTGACTAAGTCGGCTCACTTTATCCCCGTACGCACGGATTTTTCAATGGATAAACTAGCTGAATTGTATGTTTCTCAGATTGTGAGATTACACGGGGTACCTAATTCTATTGTGTCGGATAGAGATCCGAGATTCACCTCACGATTTTGGAAGAAATTGCAAGAAGCTTTGGGTACCAAGTTGCATTTTAGCACCGCTTTTCACCCCCAAACCGATGGTCAATCCGAGCGGATAATTCAGATACTTGAGGATATGTTGAGATGTTGCATCCTCGAGTTTAGTGGTTCATGGGAGCGGTATTTACCTTTGATTGAATTCGCTTACAACAACAGTTTTCAATCAAGTATTAAGATGGCACCTTACGAGGCTTTGTACGGTCGTAAATGCCGTACACCATTGTTTTGGACTGAGCTCGGTGAAAGTAAAATTTTCGGAGTTGATTTGATTAAAGATGCTGAACAGAAAGTAAAAGTAATCCGTGAAAGTCTGAAGGCAGCCACAGATCGTCAGAAATCGTATGCGGATTTGAAACGAAAAGACATTGAATATCAGGTGGGAGATAAAGTGTTTCTTAAAGTTTCGCCTTGGAAAAAGATACTCAGATTTCGCCGTAAGGGCAAGTTGAGTCCGAGATTCATTGGGCCGTACAAAATCTCCGAACGAGTTGGTCCAGTTGAGTATAGATTAATTTTGCCCCCTGAACTTGAAAAGATTCACGACGACTTTCATGTTTCGATGCTTCGACGTTATAGATCTGATCCGTCACACGTAATTAATCCATCAGAGGTTGAAATTCAATCCGACATGAGTTATGAAGAAGAGCCGATTCGTATCCTAGCTCGTGAAGTGAAAGAGTTACGAAACAAAAAGGTTCCTTTAGTAAAAGTGTTATGGCTCAAACACGGGATAGAAGAAGCTACTTGGGAAACCGAGAATGCCATGAAAGAACGATACCCAAACCTATTTACCGGTAAGATTTTCGAGGACGAAAATTTCTAAAGTGGGGGAGAGTGGTGACAGCCCTAAAGTTACCTTAGTCGGAAAGCGGTTTCGGGACCGCTAAACCGAGTCACCGAAGTATTTGAATGTGATATTTATTGTCTAGAATAGGTGAATATGAATGTGTGAAAGTTTTAAGCTTCGATTTAGTAAATTGCATGTGAATTTAGTCAATAGGACTTATGTGTGACACTTTCGAAATGTGATAGGTTAATCTATAAGGATCTATTAGTGCATGTAATCAAAAAGGATGGGTTTGCACGTCAACTTACCCAAAATTAGAGCTAGTGGCCGGCCATGCTATGGGGTGAAACATGTTGTAAACATGTTTTGTTAGTGTGTTATGTTAGAAAGAATAAAATAAGAGGTTAGTAATAAAATAATGAAAAGAGTGGGGTGATGAAAACAAAGTTGCCTCATCCATGCCCCCCCTCCATTGCCGTGACTAGAGAAAGAGGAGAAAAAAAAGAGTTCATTCTTTGGTTCTTCTTGGCCGAATTGAAAAGAGGAAGAAGGGGATGAAGTAATCGGCCATCTTAGCTGAATATTAAGGTAAGAAAGTTTATGCTAGTTCTTGAAATTTTAGTTGATATTGAGTGAGTTATCAAGTTATTTTTGGTAACCCATGTTGAAATTATGATTTTGGATTGAGTAAGGTTTTCGGCTATGGAGATTAATAAGGGTGATGGTTATGTTTCATGCTAAATCTAGATGAACAATGGTAGATGCTTACACCTTGATATTTATGAGTTCCTTTCTTGGTTCTACCTTAGATCCATGAAGTATATTTTCATTTGGTGTTGTTGGAGATTTCGGTCATGGGTAGAAAAAAAGGAACTATAGATTTTGAGATTTATGTTAGAAGCTAATGAGTGACAGTTGGATGAATATTAGGAGGTTATAATTCATGGGATTATAAGCTTGTAAGCTTGATGATGAAATTTATGCTTTGTGAGGGTAAATGGTTTAAAAGGAGCATTCGGCCATGATGTAAGATTATGATGAAGTGATGTTAAATGCTTTGAATATTGAGTATATATTGTTATAAGTTGAATTTGAGGTTTGTTAAGTTGTCTTTGTCATTGCCGAATGTGTGTATAGTTAAAGAAAACTTGTTAAAGTGCTTAGTTAAGTGATATTAGGTTAATGATATGTGTATCCGGTCATAAAGGTGTACATGAGGAAATGTTAGATTAATTGTGTTAAATTGCTCAATGTGATTAAAAATGCGTATGACCATTTTGTATTTGAGCTAAAGGTGGCCATATGACCTATCAAACTCCTTGTCATATTCGGCCATAAGCTAGCATAATGAGACTTTAATAAGTTAAATTTGTTTGAATTAGCTCAAGAGCAAAGGGGAACTAAATCCGATAAAGGGAAGGAAAAAGTGGTCGAATAGCCATCGAAATTGTTCGACAACATTCGAGGTAAGTTTTCGAGCAACGAGACTTAGTTTATGATTTGATTAAGTCATGATGTATGAGCATAACAAATATACGGTGATATGATGATTCTACTTGAATTATATGATGAGTTAATTAGTCTATAGTATGACGATAGCCGTATGTGCATAGAGATCGTGTCATAAAGAAAACTAAACCATGCTGTTTGTATGTGGCTAGTGAGCCGAAAATGGGAGTGTTTAATACGTGACTTGTGTTTGAACTCTAATTATGAAAATGAGATATAAATGTGTCATGATTTATTGATATGTGCATGAATATTCGGATGATAACCGGGCTAAGTCCCGAAGGCATTTGCGCTAGTGACTAGTTCCGGGCTAAGTCCCGAAGGCATTTGTGCGAGTTACTATATCCGGGTTAAGTCCTGAAGGCATTTGTGCGAGTTACTATATCCGGGTTAAGTCCCGAAGGCATTTGTGCGAGTTACTATATCCGGGCTAAGTCCCAAAGGCATTTGTGCGAGTTACTACATCCGGGCTATGTCCCGAAGGCATTCGAGCGAGTAGCTATATCCGGTTAAATCCCGAAGGTACCTGCCTTGGGAATGAACGATCTTGCTGTAATAATTTCAATTAATACGCTCGTAAAATCCCAGCGATGAGGTATGTTTCGTATATGCATTGAATTGGTTGATTCCTTACAAATAGTATTCGCTCAGTCGATAAATGAGCTACCGGCCTTTGGCTAAATTGATCTTCTGTGTATGAATATAAGGGTCGATAATGTGAAGTAAGTATGATATTGAGAATTTGTGCATATGAAATTATCCGTTTAGCCATACGAATGTTATACTTTAGTTGTGTCTAATTTCATGGCTCAAAACTTACTAAGCATTAAATGCTTACTCCGTTTCTTTGATTCTCTGTTTTATAGATTTTGGTTCGTCAGCTATCGGACTCGGGATTGTTAAAGTCGAAGTCGTCCACACTATCAAAGCCCCTTTTGGTACACTTTTGGTTGAACTTTGAAATGGCATGTATAGGACTACCCTTTTTGATGTTGGTCATGTACCTTTCGGTATTGTACAAATTTGGATAGCCATGCGAAAATGGCTTATATATTTTTGGGCATAATGTTATAATCATTTTGTATGTATATGGTTATTGAGAGGTGTGGATATGCTTGGCAATGATTGGCCATTGGAATGGTTAATCACGATCATACTTTGTGCTATATATGCTAAAGGGTTAGTTGAATCATGGAAACTATGTAATAGGTGAAGTCTACCTTAAAGGCAGATGCTGACAGCAGCAGTGGTGTGAATTTGAAAAATCACTAAAAATAGTAGGAATGGAATTAAATAGTGAATAAATTATGTAATCGAACCTTGATGAATCTACTTCCATATGGAAGAAATGAAACGGTCATATGACTCGTATTTTAAGAGATATTTAAGTTTTTGTGGGAAAAGGCCAGAGCAATTTCTGGATCCCCTGATCTGACTTTGGAATTTCATTATAAATTAACCAGAGATAATTAGAAGTCATGCCATATATGTATAGATTCCTTTTTGAGTCTAGTTTCATTAGAAACAAACGGCATAAGTATTGAAGCCCTGTATAAGGAGTTATCTAAGTCGAAATGTAGGAAGGTCAGTGTAGTTGAACCCTGTAACAGGGGAGACTTTAACTAATAAACTGTACTAATTGGCTCGACCAAAAATTCTAGAAAAAAATTTTTGGATGGATATATGAGTCTAGTTTCAGGAAAAAAATTACGAAACTAATTTTCTAGCTTTGGAACTCAAGATATGATTTTTAAGGTGACCGTGACGCAGTTAGCAAGCTGTCTGGAAATTTTTAAAATGGACTGTGAACATACATGAATTATGTCTGTTAGCACCTCGTGGTCGCTTCCGACAACGGTCTCGGGTACGGGGTGTTACAGGGTGTTACACACCGAGTCCCTTGCAGCACCAATCTGCCTAAGGATTACCTGTGCAGACAAGCAAAAGATTGAGTTTATAGAAACTCAGTATGTAATCCCTATTTATCAAGCAGTAAATCATGCAGTGCAAACAGTCTGGGCCTAAGCCCTTAACAGTAGCAATATCAGTGTGGACCTTAGCCCATTACGGTAATAGTATCAGTGTGGGCCTTAGCCCAATTCAGTACTGTATCATAGATGCAAATAGAGATCCTACCCATCCAACTTTTACACTGCACTCCGTCCAACCCTACACTCCATGTGGGGATAAAATTCGACCCACCCATCCCTACACTCCAGAATATAGCACCGGTTGCGGCACTAAACAGTATATGCAGTAGAGCTGCCAGTATAGTACACTTCCTCCAAATATATCAAACCCACCCCCGTGCAACATGTCATGTCATAATATATACCTGTATGCAAAATGTCATGCTCGAATACAGTCAAATATAGCATAAGGGTATATCAATCATTTTACCTCTAGGGGTATAATAGTCATTTCATCTTTCTAGGGTCTAAGTGTACTTACCGACCCATTAGTAGGCCCATAGTCGTCTTAGGTGATCCATGCAACCTTAACAGTCAACAGTGGAGATAGGCCCAAGCCCATAATACGGCCCATGTGGGGCCACACGCTCGTGTGGCCCAATAAGCCCAAATAATGGCCTTGGCCATGTAAACTACACAGCCGACCCAATTATCTCCACACAACAGTGTGGTTTGCCCGTACAGGGCCTACCAGCTCGTGGGCCCACTCGGCTCATTTCGGCCCAACGTGGCCCAAAACGGCCTAAACCCATGGGATCGCTCATGGTGGCCTCTACTGTCAAACCCGCATGTTTATGCGTTCGATTCGCCACATGAGTGAAACGCTCATGTAGCGTCTATAAACATGCTTTCCGGCTTTTGCCAATTAACAACTTTGCTGTGTGATTACACACCTGATTACAAGAATGTGCTGTTGATCCACCAATACTCCAACCCTACCACAATCAAACTCCTGATCAAAACATTTATCCAGTGGAATTGAAAAGCACCCTAACCATTATTAGCTCAAGGAATTACCTATCATTGGCTTTGATCGGACACTCACGAACCCTTGCAAAAGACCTATCCACAAGGCTTTAGGGATTTCCTGCACTCCAATAAGCCTTATCAACCAACATGTAACAGAATAGATTGAACTTAGTTGAACAATCGCTTATCGAAACTTAATGCCCACACCCAGAGGAGAAATATTTGTCTTACACCCACAAAAGCCGAAAGTGCCCAAATGAAGAGACAAACAGGAACACTTGAACCTATCAGGAAACGACAGTATAGGGTGATATAAGATATAAACGCACCAGAAGAGAGAAAGAAAGTGGGAAAGAATAAACACATACCTCTACACCTGATCAGTCGAACTTCCCAAGTCCACAACCGAGAGTTGTGAAGAAAAGAACAAAGTATTCAGCTATAATGCTTGAATGAAGAGGAGGAGAAGAGTAAGAACAATCGGCTGCGATTACAATGGAGAAAGGAATCAAAACCAAATAATGTAGAAGGCTCAAATGAGAGATAATAGAAAGAAAGAGAAGGGATTTGGCTAGAGCAAGCCGACTTGAGGAGAAGAAAAGATTCAATGGTATTCAACAATAGGTTGAGAAGGGAGGAATAGAGTGTTTGGTCAAATGAAAGCCCTAAAAATGAAACCTCAAAACGCCCGAATGGTTACCAGAAGAAAACGACTGACAAAACAAAAACTAAACTCATAGGCGAATGAGAAAGAAGAGAGAAGCAACTACAAAAGAGAGCCAAAATTGATAAATTTGGCACCCCAAAAGCTTAAGACCGATTTGGCATAATAGGAGTCCCACTTTCGGCAACTGCTACCTCACCTGTATTCATTCATCTACTCCCTAAATCTCTCCCCATATCTCTCCTCTAATCCCTCAAACGAACAGTTCAAACCCTTTCAAACTCCCCCTAACTAATGGCCACACACACCACTCTCCCTCAGACACTCCAACCACCCACTAGCAACAGAGTTCTACTACTACTCAACCTCTCACACAGCACAGCAACAAAAATAAACATCCCCCCTTGTGAACGACAAGGTTCGAACTCAAGCCCTTGTTACAGCAGTAACACGCCACAAGCCTTTAGACCAACAACCTTTTTGAGACCTGACTTCCCCACAATTAATTAAGAACCCAACATCTAGTAGTAAAGGTTTAGTTCAGTAGAAACCAAAAATTTTTACTTCAGCCTAAGTTTGAACCCAGGTCTTCTCACACTACTCAGGACCCTTAACCATCACAACAAGTGATACGAGTGACAAAGGCCCAATCCAAGTTCAAGAACGTGATGGGCTCAAATTGCCACAAGGCCCAATAACGAGATCAAAGGCCCGAAAAATGCGGTCCAAACTAAATGGGACCATTCAAGAGCTTGTTAGCAAGGCCTTAGATTCATACACGAGAGAACAAGAAAATCAAGATTCACTTTCTTGTTTTCAAGAAAATCAAGAAATCGAATCTTGGCCCAATTTTGCTGTTCGAAGAGATTTCAAGAATCAAGAAAATCAAGATTTCAAATCTTGGAAATCTTGGTCCAAGAAACCAAATCTTGCAGCCAAAACGCATTGGATCTCCATTACGAGCGTCAACGACCCAATTTTGGTAGGAGATGGATCACGAGCCCAAATTCTTAAAGGCGAGGCTCAATAACCAAAATCCAGCCCAATCAAGAAATTTCTTCATACTTAGTTGAAAATCAGGCCAAAATGTCAAAGGGCCCAATTTGTAAACATCTTACTTGTTTAATTTGATTTTTTAATCTTTAGGAGCATTACATGTAAAATTCGGCCCAAAACAGCCCATATAAGTGCATGGCCGAATTTACCTTGTTATTTTATTAATTAGGTTTAATTTTTATTAGTTACTTGTGAGATTAGGATTTGTTGGGGGCCTATATAAGCATTGGCCAGCCACCCTTTGTAAAAAGATCTTATTATTATTTTTTCTATAAAATTTCAGATTTGTTGAGTGCAGAATTTTCTTTGGGGTTTTCTCCAAGAATTCTCTCTTGAGTTTTCTTTAGAAGTTGTTTTAACAATCTTTTGATTGTGGAAGCCATCTTCAACCTTCTTCTTGCCATTGATATTCTTGGAGGGGAGATTAGAGCCGTTTGAAGAGATTTGTGAAATCTTTCGGGATTTCAAGGATCTTTAGGACTTATCCTTTAATTTTTGCTGTTCAATTTCTTTTATTTAATTCTACTTGTGCCGAATCTTAATTCTAATCTATTTGCTATTTTATTTGTGTTTCCAGCCCTCGTTTATCTTAAAGAATTGATCAATTTCATCTATTTCTTTCTTTTCTTTTTTGCCGCCCAAATCCCTAATCTTCCAATTAAAAATCTGATTGTTTCAATCTACTTACTGTTTTGGTGTTCTTGGAAGATTCGGCTTGTGGGATTTCACTATTGGAGTTCGATTTCATCTTCTTGAACTCCGAATACATTTATTCATTCGTTCTTTGTTCCTTTCTGCTCATTTAATTGAATTTGGGGATTTAATTTCAGGTTTGATTAGTTTAATCTTGTTATTTGTTTTAATTTTCAGATTTGTTCGTTTAGAACTTTCGTAGGAGTTTCCCGTGACTTGGCAACTCGATCTTGGTCCGCGCGCATTCCTCTATCATTTGGTATCAGATTTTGGGCGTTTTGGGTGTTCTTGGTTGATTTCTAAACTGATCTCTATTTTTTAAAGCATAAACAGCAGTTTTACCCAGAAAAATTGTTCAAAAAAAATTCATTTGAGTGGGTAAACGTTGTCCGATTGATCTGAAATTTTACATACATGTTTTTGGAACTTTGATTGAATATAAAAAAATTATTCCCGCAAAAAAATCAGTCAAAAAAGTCAAAAAATCAAAAAATACGAAATTCAATAAAAATTTAAAAAAAGATTCAGCGGGTTGAATTTGGTGCCCAAAATTTCCAGATCAAAAATTCAATATTTAAGGACATTCCAGATTTAATTTCGTGATTTTTAGATATCAGGAACACCTCGAACGAAGTTGTCAAGTTACTCCGTAGTTTTTCGGGTTTTCTATTTTCGGCAATTTTTATTGATTCTTAGCTGTAGGTTTTCATTTGTTTGCTTTTATTCTTCCGTTACGTTATCTAACACCTTCTTGTTTCTTGTGTTAGTAGGATTTACACGTGTGCACAACTGCTTCCTCGGTGCAACACGAATCACTTGATTTCTCGTCAGTTTTTGGCATCCTAGTGCAAATTAGGATTCTTTGGTAGTTTGGTTCACACTCTCTAATTGGTTGATATAAACTCTGATAAAGAACTCACAAGATTGAATTCGACCTCATTGAGAATTTGATTTTTCTTTTTGAGTGATTAATGGTGAGGTTTGATAACTTTTATTTTTGAGTGTTGAGTGTTTATTTTTTACAGGTTTTGAAGATGTCTAAAGGTGATAATAATGATGCACTTATGAAAGTCCAACAACAGTTAGACGAACATACTGCTGCAATCACACAAATAAATGCTACACTTCAAGCATTGAATACTACTTTGAATGAGGTACGAGTGAATCAAAAACATCAATATCGAGATCAAATTAAGGAAGATAGGGATAAGCAGCCCTATAGGTTCAGCCCTCAACGTGTCCCTAGAATGGATGATGATTTTCATGATCATGGACAATCATCTTTGGCAAAACCAAAGAGCGAGCAGCAACGAGAACATCTCTTTCATACTCGCTGCCATGTACAAGGTAAGCTTTGTAGAGTTATTATTGATGGTGAAAGTTGCTCGAACATAGCCAGCACGACGATGGTGGAAAAGCTTTGCTTAACCACTACCAAGCATCCACAACCTTATCAACTACAAGGGCTTAGCAACGAAGGCCAATTTAGGGTCACTCAATAAGTGCGCATCGCCTTTTCTATCGGTAAGTATCAAGACGAAGTTGTGTGCGACGTAATGCCTATTCAAGCCTGCCATTTGTTGCTAGGAGAACCGTGGCAACTGGATCGAAAAGTCACTCACGATGGTCGTACCAATAGGTATTCTTTCAAGCATCAAGGAAAGAAACTCACGTTAGTGCCGCTCACTCTGGAACAAGTCCATGAGGACCAAATCAAACTGAAAAATTCTGTTAAAACAAGTGAGGAAAAAGAAAAAGAGAATGAAAAAGAGCAAAAAAGAGATTGAGAGTGAAAAAGAAATTGAAGAAAGAAGAGAAAATGAATTAGAAAAAGAAACAAAAGAAAAAGACGTGGAAAGGGTAGTGAGGAATGTTTCCACTAACCAAGATATGAATTTTTCTTGTGTTGCTACTTTTCAGGTTCCCGAAAGATCGAAAGATAACTTTCAACTTCAATACCTCTCAAATGAAAGACGCTTTCATACGATCAACTTAAGCAAAGATGAAATCACACTACATGATCCTGAAGGTAAGCGAGGTAAGGAAATTTTAGAAACCGAGTCCAGTGCAGATTTGAAAATTATTGATAAAACTTTTGGTGACTTAGTTCTTAAAAGATCCCCTCATTTTGATCCGATTAATTGTTACTCTTCGATTGTGGTTGATAAAGTCATTAAGAAAAGAAGCGTGATTTGTTATTCTCTTGATTTACCTTGTGTAAAATCCTCGAATTTGTCCAAATCTGTTTTGGAGAATAAGGTAACAAAATTTTCCAAATTTGTTTTCAATTTATATTCGTGCCTTAAACAGTTTATGTGATTGTACATGAAGTTTGAGTTCTATTTGACAAAGGTTAACTCAACAACGGAGATTCGACTACACTATGCCCCCGATGAGCGAAGGTTTGTTTTAAATGAAAAAGGTAAAATCGACCCTTATTCTTTTGCTTATCAAGGTAAGATGCTTGAAACCTTTGAAACACTTTTGTACTCCTCGGATAGTGACAAAGATCGTGTTGATGAACACTTAGATCGAAACGTGCTTGACTGTCCTATTTTATTTATTGATGATAAATCTATTTTGATGGTTGATAAAAAGATTCTTGTTTTTGATAATGCATGTGTGAGTGAATCTATAAACCGTCGATTAATGCATGGTAATCTGAATCTGTCCATTCACATGCGTTATACCTGTTCTATTATGCTTATAATTGGACTACAAGTTTGTTTGCGTTGCTATTTACTATTTCATGGCTATTCTTTTCAGTGGACTCAATTGCCATTAGTCCCGTTCGATCGAGGAAAGTCGAGTTCATTTGATTTTTTAGATTCGAGGAAGAATCTTTTTGAGGAAGGGGGAATGATACGAGTCACAAAGGCCCAATTCAAGTTCAAGAACGTGATGGGCTCAAATTGCCACAAGGCCCAATAACGGGATCAAAGGCCCGACAAATGCGGTCCAAACTAAATGGGACCATTCAAGAGCTTGTTAGCAAGGCCTTAGATTCATACACGAGAGAACAAGAAAATCAAGATTCACTTTCTTGTTTTCAAGAAAATCAAGAAATCGAATCTTGGCCCAATTTTGCTGTTCGAAGAGATTTCAAGAATCAAGAAACTCAAGATTTCAAATCTTGGAAATCTTGGTCCAAGAAACCAAATCTTGCAGCCAAAATGCATTGGATCTCCATTACGAGCGTCAGCGACCCAATTTTGGTAAGAGATGGATCACGAGCCCAAATTTTTGAAGGCGAGGCCCAATAACCAAAATCCAGCCCAATCAAGAAATTTCTTCATACTTAGTTGAAAATCAGGCCAAAATGTCAAAGGGCCCAATTTGTAAACATCTTACTTGTTTAATTTAATTTTTTAATCTTTAGGAGCATTACATGTAAAATTCGGCCCAAAACAGCCCATATAAGTGCATGGCCGAATTTACCTTGTTATTTTATTAATTAGGTTTAATTTTTATTAGTTACTTGTGAGATTAGGATTTGTTGGAGGCCTATATAAGCATTGGCCAGCCACCCTTTGTAAAAAGATCTTATTATTATTTTTCTATAAAATTTCAGATTTGTTGAGTGCAGAATTTTCTTTAGGGTTTTCTCCAAGAATTCTCTCTTGAGTTTTCTTTAGAAGTTGTTTTAACAATCTTTTGATTGTGGAAGCCATCTTCAACCTTCTTCTTGCCATTGATATTCTTTGGAGGGGAGATTAGAGCCGTTTGAAGAGATTTGTGAAATCTTTCGGGATTTCAAGGATCTTTAGGACTTATCCTTTAATTTTTGCTGTTCAATTTCTTTTATTTAATTCTACTTGTGCCGAATCTTAATTCTAATCTATTTGTTGTTTTATTTGTGTTTCCAACCCTCGTTTATCTTAAAGAATTGATCAATTTCATCTATTTCTTTCTTTTCTTTTTTGCCGCCCAAATCCCTAATCTTCCAATTAAAAGTCTGATTGTTTCAATCTACTTACTGTTTTGGTGTTCTTGGCAGATTCGGCTTGTGGGATTTGACTATTGGAGTTCGATTTCATCTTCTTGAACTCCGAATACATTTATTCATTCGTTCTTTGTTCCTTGCTGCTCATTTAATTGAATTTGGGGATTTAATTTTAGGTTTGATTAGTTTAATCTTGTTATTTGTTTTAATTTTCAGATCTGTTCGTTTAGAACTTTTGTAGGAGTTTCCCGTGACTTGGCAACTCGATCTTGGTCCGCGCGCATTCCTCTATCAACAAGTAAGCCAACATGCAACATAACACATAATTAAATTACCAAAAATTTGGGGTGTTACAGCTGACGTCATAAACAGAGAGTTACACGAGCTGAGGACACAGGCATGTCCAAGCTACGCGAGCGTGCATGACCACACGATCTACCCACACGAGCGTATGACTCTCCAAAGTTTGTAAGTTTTCAGTTTAGTCCTGAACCACCCCTGATGCATGTTTTGGGCCTCGTAGGCCCGCATAAGGGACGGTATGCATGTGTTTGAATGTTTTTGAATTGGTTGAAATTTTATGGCCCAGTTTTACATGTATGTGTCCGTTTAAGTCCGGTAATGCCTCGTATTTTGTCCTGGCGATAGACACGGGTAAGGGGTGTTACATGTAGTGGTATTAGAGCTATGGTTTAGTCGGTTCTCAGACTAGCCTAGCATTTGTAAGAGTCTAACTATACATGCCACATATAATATGTGATTGTATGATGTCTCTGATATGATCTCGGTTTAGTAGTTGAGTCCGAGTCGTTTGATTCCCGATCTTAAACGAAGAAGTAGATTAGACGAGAAGGAGTTAGAATATATTTGTGTACAAAGAAGTAAGATAAGTTCGTGCAAAGTTGGATATGGATTTGGTTTAAGTCGAAATGGTATGAATAGAATGGAAGAGTTCGGTTTAGGATAATTAAGAAATGGTATTTGGTTTTGGTACGTTTTGGTATTTGGGAATTGGTATGAAATGGTATGGAATTGGTATGAAATGGTATGGTATTTGGTACGAATTGGTAATGGTTCAAAGAGGTCAAGAATGAACCAACACTAAAGAAAAGTGTCGACCCGAAACTTATAGGACCTAAATGAATTGGAAATGGTTAAAAAGGACCTTGACCCGATACTTAGGAAAGTATGAACCAAAGGTATCAAAGGTGAACGCCACACTCGGGTTTAAGGAGTGATAAGTTAGGAAAAGACTCGGAAAGACGCCACTAAAAGCTTAGATAAGTCTTACGGGCCTCGAACGAAATTTGAGAGAAAATGCCTCACAAATTTGGCAGCAATTCGCTAATTAAAATGTCAAAAAGTTCCTTACAAAGTAAAAAAATTCAGCTATTTATAATAATCTCCTAAGTTAGCCGAATGGTCTCTTTCAATCCTTAAGGAGTAATCAAATGAACCACTTGAATGTGCTAGCTAGATTCGGCTGAACTTGACAAGCTTCTAGAACTCCCATTGAACCTTGGTCACTTTGAATGGTGCATGAAGAAGTTAAATTCAGCCAATGTACATAAATGAACTCATTTAAGTTGTATCTTTTGCTGAAAAGTGACCAGCCATTAAGAGGGATTTGAATGGCCAAATGAAGTGTGAACACTCGGTTTCAAAGAGTCTTTGTGTGTGAACATTCCAAACCGAAAAGCCAAGAGTGTGAACTTCATGTGTGAACGGCATTATGCTGGTTCTTGAATCATTTAAAATCAGCTGAACATTCCTCATGCATGTAACGCCACATTCATTGAACCTATGATGCATGCACCTAGCTTAAATGCTTCCACCCACATTCGGCCAACCTACACAACATGAACAAATGAATTTAGTTGATCATTATTCAGCTGAATCATATTAAAAACGAAATTTAGACAACATTAATCCAAATAATTAAAACAAAACTCAATTAATTAAACTAAGTCTAATTAATTCAGTTTGGACAAGACACATTAAAACATGTATTAAGACTTATTTATAAGCTATAGGAATTTAATTTAACTTAATAACATGTAAGAAAAGCACAATTAATCATGCATAATTAAATCCAACCAGATTTTAAACCAAATAAATAATGAATATTAATTGAGCTGTAATAAACTAATTAAATGACTCAAATAATTATTTCCGCTACTATAATAAGGTCTTAATGAAATTGAGCTAGTTCGAGCTCATTGAGCTTGAAAGGAGCTGGAAACGAGCTAAATGAAGCTCCACAAAATAATATTGAGCTACGTCCAGCTTGCAAACACGACGAGCCTCGCTTGTAGGCTGATGCAATGGCCGTTCCCAAGGGCGGGTCGTATCATCCCCTCCCTCTTTAGAGCGATTTGTCCCCAAATCGGGCCACTTGCACGCAAAGAATCTTTCATTAGCAAAGACCCCTTGGTTGTTGAATTTGACAAACTTGCGCCCAGCAACCTGAAATTCATGAGTAGATTGAAAATAACACCGATTAGTTACTTGCCCTCCCTCTTTAGGGCAAAGCCACTTCAAAGTGTCACCTACACAATAAAGAAAATTATGAATGACACAATGAACTACAAACTTGCGAACTCTTTCCAAATTTTCAATCACAATTAGAGCCAAAGAACTATTGCCGAATTCAAAAATATAGATAAGCCTTACCTTTCCACATTGATTTTCCAAATTCATCAAGGAACTAGACATGGGAAAAAATTCTACGAATATGAACAGTTCATGCAAATAAACACATATCCCACAACACACTCTATCAAATGGATTCGAAGACTCATGAATCAAACAATTAAATCGATTGGTCAAATCTTCACCATGAAAAATCCCATCCAATGGACGAATAGATTTTAACGAATAACCACAAATCCACAAAAAGTCTTTTAAACAAATATGTGAAAAAAATATTAATCGGCCAAAAGAAACAAGATCACTTAGTCGAATCAAGTTTTGCAAATTTAAACTTAGTACTGGCCAATAATCTTCCACTTCTTCATCAAACTTGTCATATTCACGAATGTCATCACCTTTTGAACAAAATAGAGATGTTTTTAGTTCTTCAGAATCCAAACCTTGTCTATCCTTGAGATTATGGATTTGAGGATCGGTTTTACCATTCTCTCGCAATATGAACCTTCTCTTCTCAGGAATATAATGTAATCGTAATTCCTTGCTTGGTTTAACCTGAAAAAATGAAGAGACAGGAAAACAACGATTAATCAAAACATTTTTCTTTCTCTCACTCAAATTTCTTTCACTTTCTTTTTCTTTGATCTTGTTTTTCTCACAATCTCGATTCTTTTCTTTTGAATCATTTTTCTTTTCTTTTTCACTCTCTCTCAATTTCTTTTTTTGTTCATTCAAATCTTCCAAGGATTGCTTTAATCGTTGTTGATCTTCCATCACTTGTTGTGGAGACAATGGGGCCAAAGTGATATTTTTGCCTTTGTGCTTGAATGAATATTGGTTCGAGAACCCATCGTGCTTGACTCGCCGATCAAACTGCCACTGTAACACCCCGAACCCGAGACCGTCACCGGAGTCGAACACGAGGTGTTAACAGACTTTAAAAAATAATTTCCCAGACACTGCCAATCTGCGTACTAGTCGCTTTAAAAATCATATCTTGAGTTCAGAAACTCGGAATCCAGTTCCGTAAATTTTCCCTGAAACTAGACTCATATGACCATCTACATATTTTTTTCTAGAATTTTTAGTTGGGCCAATTAGTACAGTTTATTAGTCAAATTCTCCCATGTTACAGGGATCTACTACACTGACCTTTGCACATTACGACTTGGATATCTCCCTGTACAGGGCTTCAATACTGATGCCGTTTGTTTCTATAGAAACTAGACTCAGAGAGGAATCTATACATATATGGCTTGACTCCTAATTGTCTCTGGTTAATTTATAATGAATTTCCAAATTCGGAACAGGAAATCCAGAAACCGTTCTGGCCCTGTCTCACAAGAACCTGAATATCTCTTAACATACTGTCCGTATGATTGTTTCGTTACTTTCCTATGAAAATAGATTCATCAAGGTTCGTTTACATAATTTATTCACTATTTAATTCCATTCCTACTATTTTTAGTGATTTTCCAAATCTACATCACTGCTGCTATCAGCATCTGCCTTTAAGGTAGACTTTACCTATTTCATAGTTTCCATGATTCAACTAGCCCTTTTTGCATAAATAGCGCAATTTATGATAGTGATTAACCATTCCCATGGCCAATCCTTGTCAAGCATATCCACACCTCTCAATAACCATATCCATACCAAATGATTATAACATTATACTCAAACATATATAAGCCATTTTCGCATGGCTATCCAAAATTATACAAGTCCAAAGGGTCCATGACCCACAACGAACGGGTAGTCCTATACATGCCATTTCGAAGTTCAACCAAAATTGTACCAAAAGGGGGGGGCTTTGATAGTGTGGGCGACTTCGACTTCAAAATCTCGAGTCCGATAGCTGGAGAACCAAAATCTATAAAACAGAGGATCAAAGAAACGGAGTAAGCAATTTATGCTTAGTAAGTTTTGAGCAAGGAATTCCAGCACAGCAAAAGTATAGCATTCATATAGCTAAACGGATAATTTCATATGCACAAATTTTCGATATCATACTTGCTTCACATTACCAACCCTTATGTACATACACAAAAGATCAACTTAGCCAAAGGCCGGTAGCTCGTTTATCAACTGAGCGAATACTTATTTGTAAGGGCTCAACTAAATTCAAGCACATACGAAACATACCTCAATGATGGGATGTTTCTAGAGTATTTACTGAAATTTTTACAGCAAGATCATTCATTCCCAAATCACGTACCTTCGGAATTTAACCGGATATAGCTACTCGTTCAAATGCCTTCGGGACATAGCCCGGTTATAGTAACTCGCACAATTGCCTTTGGGACTTAACCCGAATTTAGTAACTCGCACAAATGCCTTCGGGCTTAGCCCGGAATTAGTATCTCGCACAAATGCCTTCGGATCTTAGTCCGGATATGGTCACTTAGCACAAAGCCTTCGGGACTTAGCCCGGACATCATTCAAATAACCAAGCACATTTAACAGTAAATCATGGCACATTCGTATTTCATTTTCGTTAGCAAAACTCAAACACAAGACATTTATCATTCTTGCAAATTCGGCTCAATAGCCACACAAAGAGCATGATTTTAATTTGCTTAAAACATGATCTAATCACATCATAATTTAAGCTCTTTTACTCAAGAACTTACCTCGGGTGTTGTCGAACGATTCCGATAGCTATTCGACCACTTTTTCCTTCCCTTTATCGGATTTAGTTCCCCTTTGCTCTTGAGCTTAATTAAACAAATAAATTGATTTAATCATTTGAGCATCGAAAAGAGGAACACAAGGCACTTAGCCCATATTTATACATTAGACATTAAAGTCACATATGTACGGAATCATGAATCAAACTCAACATTTTAGCTAATTTTCCCCCTTGTCCGAATTTTCTAAGCCAAGACAAAAGCATCAATATGCTTGCCTCTAACCGAATACATGCAACACCAATCTCCTTCCTATGGCCGAATATGCATGTCTATGTTGGGGCCGATTTCAACACTTAATACATTCTACAAGTATGGTCACTTGTATTGACTAAACACCCTTTTGTTTCAAGTTCAAAACTTGGCTAATACACACATATATACACTAGTAAAGCATCCTCTCCCTTTCCATCAATTTAACCCATGCATTACTCATTAATATACAAAAATTATATTCGGCCTTAGCACACAACTTGCTAGCCGATTCTTCTCCATCTAGCAACCAATGCACATATGTGCTCACTCAAAAATGCTAAAAAGAAGATTCAAGAATCATCAATCCACCATCACATGCATCATTAACAAGCTTCATATTTAGCATGCAATGGCATTAACACAAAATCTACCTAGGCCGAATATCATCCCCATGACATAGCAAAGATTTGAACCATGGGCTAATTAGAACTCAAGCTAGCAACTAAAAACATGCATGAATCTCATGGCACAACCTCAAACATACCTTGATCTAGATACAAGTATGGCCAAACCTCCTCCTAATCCTCTTCCAAACCAAACATGAAGCAAGAACTCCTTCCTCCTTCCTTAGAATTTTCGGCCAAATGAAGATGAAAAAGGATGAACAAAATTTTCTCTTTTCTTTTCTTTAACTCACGGCAATAGGGGGGGGAAACAACCACACACTCTTTTTTTTTTTGTTTTCATCATATTCCCTTTTATTATTTTATGCCCATGCTCCTTATTTTATTTTTTCCACCCATGATGCACCAACACAACATGTCTATGACATGTCTTGCCCATCATACTTGGTCTACCATGCTTGTCATGGCCGGCCACTACTAATTAGGGGAGGGAATTTGACATGCAAGTCCCCCCTTTTTATTTCATGCACTAATAGGTCCTTATGCTTCGACCTATCACATTTCAAAAATGTCGCACATAAGTCCTATTGACTAAATTCACATGCAATCGACTAAATCGAAGCTTGAAATTTTCACACATTCATAATTACATATTCTAGACAATAAATATCACATTCAAACATTTCGGTGACTCGGTTTAGCAGTCCCGAAACCACTTCCCGACTAGGGTCAATTTTGGGCTGTTACAACTCTCCCCCACTTAAGAAATTTTCGTCCCCAAAAATCTTACCGGTAAATAGGTTTGGGTATCGTTCTTTCATCGAGCTCTCGGTTTCCCAAGTAGCTTCCTCAATCCCGTGTTTGAGTCATAACACCTTAACTAACGGAACCCTTTTGTTTCGCAACTCTTTCACTTCACGAGCTAGGATACGAATCGGTTCTTCTTCATAACTCAAGTCAGATTGAATTTCAACTTCTGAGGGATTAATCACATGTGACGGATCGGATCTATAACGTCGAAGCATCGAAACATGAAAGACATCATGAATCTTTTCAAGTTCAGGGGGCAAAATCAATCTATACGCAACCGGACCAACTCGTTCGGAGATTTCGTACGGCCCAATGAATCTCGGGCTCAACTTGCCCTTACGGCCAAATCTGAGTACCTTTTTCCAAGGCGAAACTTTAAGAAACACTTTATCTCCCACCTGATATTCAATGTCTTTTCATTTCAAATCCGCATACGATTTTTGACGATCTGTGGCTGCTTTCAGACTTTCACGGATTACCTTTACTTTCTGTTCGGCATCTTTAATCAAATCAACTCCGAAAATTTTACTTTCACCGAGCTCGGTCCAAAACAATGGTGTACGGCATTTACGACCGTACAAAGCCTCGTAAGGTGCCATCTTAATACTTGATTGAAAACTATTGTTGTAAGCGAATTCAATCAAAGGTAAATACCGTTCCCATGAACTACTGAACTCGAGGATGCAACATCTCAACATATCCTCAAGTATCTGAATTATCCGCTCAGATTGACCATCGGTTTGGGGGTGAAAAGCAGTGCTAAAATACAGCTTGGTACCCAAAGCTTCTTGCAATTACCTCCAAAATCGTGAGGTGAATCTCGGATCTCTATCCGACACGATAGAAATAGGTACCCCGTGTAATCTCACAATCTGAGAAACATACAATTCGGCTAGTTTATCCAATGAAAAATCCGTACGCACGGGGATAAAGTGAGCCGACTTAGTCAGTCTATCAACAACAACCCAAATCGCATCCTTCTTACTTGCTGACAATGGCAGTCCGGACACAAAGTCCATTGTGACCCGATCCCATTTCCACTCGGGTATCATGATCGGCTGAAGTAATCCTGACTGCACTTGATGTTCCGCTTTCACTTGTTGACATATTAAACATCTCGAAACAAAGTCGGAGATGTCTCGTTTCATACCATGCCACCAAAACCAATGTTTCAAATCGTTGTACATTTTCGTACTCCCCGGGTGAATTGACATTCGGCTACAATGGGCTTCGTTCAGAATCATCGAAATGAGTTTCGAATTCCTTGGAACGCAAAAACGACTTCTGAACATCAAACAATCATCATCATCAATTTGAAACTCCGATTCCTTGTTCGGAACACACTCAGCCTGTTTTGCAACCAATTCATCATCAACTTTCTGGGCTTCACGAATTTGATGAATCAATAATGGTTTGGCTTTTAATTCAGCTACTAACACATTGTCGGGTAGAACACACAAGTGCACACTCATCGCACGTAAAGCAAACAATGATTTCCGGCTTAAGGCGTCCGCAACCACATTAGCCTTTCCTTGGTGGTAATCAATGACAAGCTCGTAATCTTTCAACAACTCAAGCCAACATTGTAACACCCCGAACCCGAGACCGTCACCGGAGTCGAACACGAGGTGTTAACAGACTTTTAAAAATTTTCCACACACTGCCAATCTGCGTAATAGTCGCTTTAAAAATCATATCTTGAGTTCAGAAACTCGGAATACAGTTCCGTAAATTTTCCTTGAAACTAGACTCATATGCCCATCTACATATTTTTTTCTAGAATTTTTGGTCGGGCCAATTAGTACAGTTTATTAGTAAAATTCTCCTATGTTACAGGGATCGACTACCCTGACCTTTACGCATTACGACTTGGATATCTCCCTGTACAGGGATTAAATACTGATGCCGTTTGTTTCTATAGAAACTAGACTCAGAGAGGAATCTATCCATATATGGTATGACTCCTAATTATCTCTGGTTAATTTATAATGAATTTCCAAAGTCGGAACAGGAAATCCAGAAACCGTTCTGGCCCTGTCTCACGAGAACCTGAATATCTCTTAACATACTGTCCGTATGATTGTTTCGTTACTTTCCTATGAAGGTAGATTCATCAAGGTTTGTTTACATAATTTATTCACTATTTAATTCCATTCCTGCTATTTTTAGTGATTTTCCAAATCTACCTCACTGCTGCTGTCAGCATCTGCCTTTAAGGTAGACTTTACCTATTTCATGGTTTCATGATTCAACTAGCCCTTTTTGCATAAATAGCACAATTTATGAAAGTGATTAACCATTCCCATGGCCAATCCTTGTCAAGCATATCCACACCAAATGATTATAACATTATACTCAAACACATATAAGCCATTTTCGCATGGCTATCCAAAATTATACAAGTCCAAAGGGTCCACGACCCACAACAAACGAGTAGTCCTATACATGCCATTTCGAAGTTCAACCAAAATTGTACCAAAAGGGGGCTTTGATAGTGTGGGCGACTTTGACCTCAAGATCCCGAGTCCGATAGCTGGAGAACCAAATCTATAAAACAGAGGAGCAATGAAACGGAGTAAGCAATTTATGCTTAGTAAGTTTTGAGCAAGGAATTCCAGCACAACAAAAGTATAGCATTCATATAGCTAAACGGATAATTTCATATGCACAAATTTACGATATCGTACTTGCTTCACATTATCAACCCTTATGTACATACACAAAAGATCAACTCAGCCAAAGGCCGGTAGCGCGTTTATCAACTGAGCGAATACTTATTTGTAAGGGCTCAACTAAATTCAAGCACATACGAAACATACCTCAATGTTGGGATGTTTCGAGAGTATTAACTGGAATTTTATAGCAAGTTCATTCATTCCCAAATCACGTACCTTCGGAATTTAACCGGATATAGCTCCTCGTTCAAATGCCTTCGGGACATAGCCCGGTTATAGTAATTCGCACAAATGCCTTCGGGACTTAACCCGGATTTAGTAACTCGCACAAATACCTTCGGGCTTAGCCCGGAATTAGTATCTCGCACAAATGCCTTCGGGCTTAGCCCGGAATTAGTATCTCGCACAAATGCCTTCGGGCTTAGCCCAGAATTAGTATCTCGCACAAATGCCTTCGGATCTTAGTCCGGATATTGTCACTTAGCACAAGCCTTCGGGACTTAGCCCGGACATCATTAAAATAACCATGCACATTTAACAATAAATCATGGCCCATTCGTATTTCATTTTCGTTAGCAAAACTCAAACACAAGACATTTATCATTCTTGCAAATTCGGCTCAATAGCCACACAAAGAGCATGATTTTAATTTGCTTAAAACATGATCTAATCACATCATAATTTAAGCTCTTTTACTCAAGAACTTACCTCGGGTGTTGTCGAACGATTCCGATAGCTATTCGACCACTTTTTCCTTCCCTTTATCGGATTTAGTTCCCCTTTGCTCTTGAGCTTAATTAAACATATAAATTGATTTAATCATTTGAGCATTGAAAAGAGGAACACAAGGCACTTAGCCCATATTTATACATTAGACATTAAAGTCACATATGTACGGAATCATGAATCAAACTCAACACTTTAGCTAATTTTCCCCCTTGGCCGAATATGCATGTCTATTTTGGGGCCGATTTCAACACTTAATACATTCTACAAGTATGGTCACTTGTATTGACTAAACACCCTTTTGTTTCAAGTTCAAAACTTGGCTAATACACACATATACACACTAGTAAAGCATCCTCTCCCTTTCCATCAATTTAACACATGCATTGCTCATTAACATGCAAAAGTTATATTCGGCCTTAGCACACAACTTGCTAGCCGATTCTTCTCCATTTAGCAACCAATGCACATATGTGCTCACTCAAAAATGATAAAAAGGAGGTTCAAGAATCATCAAGCCACCATCACATGCATCATTAACAAGCTTCATATTTAGCATGCAATGGCATTAACACAAACTCCACCTAGGCCGAATCTTAACTCATCCTCATGCCTCATCACCACAACATCAAACATCAACCTAGAATGATGCATCCATGGCCGAGTGTCATTTCCATCACATAGCAAGATTTAGACCATGGGCTAGGTAGAACTCAAGCTAACAACTAAAACATGCATGCATCTCATGGAACATCATAAACATACCTTAGCCTAGCTACATGCATGGCCGAACCTCTTCAACCTTTCTTCTCCCTTCCTCCTTAAAATTATTGGCCAAGGATGAACCAAAGGATGAGCAATTTTTTTCTTTGTTTTTTTCTTTCTAGTTTCGGCTAAATGAAGATGAGAAAGGATGAACAAAAATTTTCTCCTTTCTTTTCTTTAGCTCACGGCAATGGGGGGGGAAACAACTACACACATTTTTTTTTGTATTCATCATACTCCTTTTCATTATTTTATGCCCATGCCCCTTATTTTATTTTTTTCCTACATACCTCACTAGGCCAACATGTTCCCAACATGTTTCCACCCATAGCATGGCCAACCACTAGCTCAAATTTTGGGTAATTTGACATGCAAACCCATCATTTTCACAACATGCATTAATAGACCATTTTAAATTAGCCTATCATATTTTCACCATGCCTCATATCAATCCCTATTTAATAATTTCTCATGCAATTGGCAAAATTGGAGAATGAAACTTCCACATACTCATGTACACACATAATAAGCATAGAATATGACAATCAATTATTTTATGACTCGGTTTGTGGTCCCGAACCACTTCCCTAGG